>NC_056734.1:345727452-345769952 GCF_019279795.1 Protopterus annectens | reverse complement strand
AAAGTGGTGGATGGTGTCAAAGGCCTTAGCGAGGTCCACATAGGCTGTGTGGACTGCCTTACCCTCATCCACGGCTCTGGAGAGTGTTTCGAAGAAGTCAATCAGGTTCAGGAGACAAGATTGGCCCTTCACAAACCAAAACTGGGTGGGGTCCAGTGTTTTAAGGTTGCAAATGTCTTTGTTTATAAGTTCCATGATAATACGTTCCATGGCCTTGGAGATCAGGCTCGTCAGTCTGATGGGGCAGTAGTTCCCAGGATCCAAGGTGGATCCCCCCTTGTGGAGTGGGATAACTGTAGCTGTGTGCCACTCAGTGGGCATGAAGCCTGAGGTGAGGGTATGATTAAACATGGCACTTAGGTGAGGTGCCAGTTCATTTTGTAGTTCATGTAGTACACAGCCCGGGATGTCATAAGATCCCATGGATGCTGTATTCTTAGTTTTGGAGAGTGCATTTTTTTACTGGTGTGGCCCTTATTACCGGACTTTGGCAATCTTCCAGTATTGAGATGGGCCATTTAGGGGGTGAGAGGGGGTTGAAGTTGGCACTAAAACGATCTGCCATGATATTGGCAATATCCTTTGAGATCAGTATATTTAATGCCATTCTGTTGTAGCTCAGAGCAGATCTGAGCATTGCCATTTAGATTCTTGACATAGTTACAGAATGCCTTGTGGTTGTCTTTGGAATCTTGGCAATTTTATTTTCGTAACTAGCTTTGGAGGATTTTATGAGGGATCTCAGCTTCTTACTGAGGCTGGTAAGGGAGTTTTTTGCATCCTGGGATTTTACTCTTTTCTGCAACAGTTTCTTCCTTTTGTTGTAAAGTTTGTTTATGCCAGGGGACGACCAGATTGGCTTCCTTTTTTTGGAAGAGAGCATCTTGGTTCTATTTGGGATGGCACGATTCATGCATGAGTGGATGTGCTCATACAGTGCCTTAGTGTAGGAATCAGCAATCGAACTTTCGGTTCTCGTCTGCATGGGTGTCATGAAGTTTGTAACTTCTGACTTGAGTAGCATGAAGTTGGCTTTGGAGAAGTTTTTTATGGAGGTTTCCTTACTGTGGGTTGGGGTTGGGATGTAGATGTTAAGGGTGATTAGCTTATGGTCTGATTTGACCAGAGAGGGGGTGACCATAGATGTGGAGCATCGATTTCCCATGTTGGTAATGACCAGGTCTAGGATATTGGAGCCCCTGGTGGGACTATGGATTAGTTGATCCAGGGCATTGGAATTTATGAATTCCAAGAACCATTGGGCAAAGGTGTTGGTACACGAGTAGTTTTCCCAGTTAATGGCAGGGTAGTTGAAATCACCCAGTATTAGGGTGTTTGGTTGTATATTAATATTTTCCAGTATGTTCAGAAAGGTGTAGTGAGAATCTTGGGGCATGGTGGGGGATCTGTAGCAAGCTACAATTTGGATTGCAGTCTTACCTAGTGTTAGTTGCACCTGGAGAATTTCAGATGCATTGTGTTGGGCAACTAACCTGGTGGTTTGAATATCCTTGGTGAATATGGACACTCCTCTGCCTTTAGTGTTTCGATCCTGGTTTGGTGGCCGAAAAGTGTGTTAAGAGTTGTAGCCTGGAATTGCAGGGGTGCTCTCTGGAGCCTTGAGCCAGGTCTCAGTTACGCCACAGATATCAATGTTCTCCATTTTTAGGAGTGCCTCAAGAGAGTGCATTTTGACGTTTAGACTTCTAGCATTGAGTAGCATTACCTTCAGATTTTCCATGCTTGTACCTGTTGCGGTGGTGGTTTTGTCCTTTGAACTTTACCTAAAAAAGGCACTATAGGGGTGGCAAGAGCCTTTGCCAGTAACTCAAATCTCAGGGGCGACAGGTGCAGACCATCTCTGGCAAAGCATCATGGTCTGTCGATCATGTCGTCCCAGGCAGACAGATACTGGATCCCCTTTGAATGACACCAGAAGCTTAGCCAATTGTTGAAGTCAATCATTTTGCCCTTATATTGTGGTATCATTCTGTGCGAAGGCAGGATGCTACTCAGGGCTAGGGTCATACCTGCCTGGGCCACATGATCTGAGAGCTCTTCCATGTCTCTTTTCATGTAGTCCAGGGAGGTACTTCTCAAGTCGTTCACTCCAACATGGACAATGACAGAGTCATATTTGTACTTGTTGTGGAGAGACTTGAGTGCATGAGTTATGTGGCAGATCCTGGCACCCGACAGGCAGCTCACTGTAATTTTCACCATGTTCAGCCTGGTGAGTGGGACATCAGTGTGCCTGACTACAGAGTCACCTATGACTAAAGTGTTAGGTACATTGTCTTGCCTTAGGGGCTGTTGCTGGGTGGCACACTGGAGTTGTGAACTATGTGACACTTTCATTGTGACAGGTGTTTGTTTGCGTTAGGACAAAGACTTCCTATATTTTCTGTAGTAGTTGCATAAAACAATTATTTTGTATCTGAAGCACCTAAATTTTATAAGAAACAGAATAAGCAACTATAATGCTACAAGAATAAACTTTTATTTAGGCAAAAAGTGAAGTTCTTTCCTTTGTACTGGGTGTGGGTATGTTTTGCCCTGCAAAATCTGATGTTTCTACATAAAAGTTCCACCTTGGGCAATTGAAAAGGTGGCAAACCTATAATAGGCATGCGGTAGCATGACTCGGCCAACAGATGTGGGTCCCAAAACCCAATTACTTGTCTGTATTGAAGAGTCTCGGTTCTCATGTATCAGCCAGACCGGAGCAGATTGTAAGAGGAACACACAAATAATATGAATAAATCACTGGACAGGCCGCCGATTCTCTACAGTCAAATGGCATGCCATCGCCTAATGGGCAGCCATTCCTGATACTGTAGGCATGTAATCCAATGTAATAGGCCTCACAAGTTAATATTGTGGTCCTCGCTCCCACCCAGGGGTGTGAGTGTCAGATGCAAGCACCAATGTCGGTGCATTTGCAAGTGCGGGAGCGAGCGGGTGTAAGTCTGTTTGGCTACCAGTATGCAAGTACTGCACTGGTAAAGCAATGTAGAGGCTAACTGAGTGTAAGAAGCTGTAACCAGAGGTTATCATTGCTTAACACCACGCAAACCCACACACACCTGCTCACAACTGCTTTAATGTGCCTTACTCCCTCCGTATCCAAAGCCCTTGTTCTGCCCTGCAATCAAATAAACATCCTCTGCAAGGCTCGGAACCAGGACCCTGCAAACACAGCTAATGTGATTTACCAATACACCATGGCAGATATACAGACAACAGACAGTACCACAAACATATCATACAGCGCAGTCATTGAACAGTATAGGAATGTATCCCATCATGTAGATGTATATGTGAGTGTTTATGTCCAGCATATAGGTACATACATATATAGAGATATATCAGGAACATACCATGTGGCAACAAAGCATTACAAATGAATGAAATGGGAAACACCAGCAATGCCTGTATTATGTAGTGGTGTTGTTCTATGTAATCTCAAGACTCCCTCAGACATGTGTCATTCATAAACGCAAACAGTTGTACATTGCCCGTATATATCACTCTGTGCATGTAATGTACATTAACACAACAGTACTTGTCCATTCATTATGTGTGAACAGTACTCTTGCAAGGTGCTGTGTGCAACATCATCATCATGATAAAGGTAAATGGGGTAACCACAGAGGGACCGGTAGTGTTGTGTGTACAATGGGGTCATCCTCATCACGTGTACCTGGACCATTTAGGAGTGATGTGCATATCAAGATGGTGCTACACCTGAGGGACAGGGGTGAGGATAACAGGAGTATGTTGTGATGCATATTACAAGGGTTACATGTCTCCAGTGGGCACTTGTGTGAAATGGACAGCTATGTATAGGGCAGATGTTGTCCTAGGAGCCGATTGGCCTTATGTTTCCATAGTGTGAGGGTTGGATGTGGGGGAAGGACAGTAGGTATGGCTGTGGAGGATAGGTAGGGTAGGATCACAGACAAGACAGCATACAGGGTATATGACACATGTGGGGGGATATACCTCGGACGGGGATGGGTGTTTGGCATTCACAAGCCCATGGGAACAGTGGGATGGAGGTTCTCAGCCATGGGCAGCCACCACTGCACCTAAACAGATGCAAAGGAGGCAGTGCTGGGGCTGTCCAGGAGGGGCAGCATCACCCTGTAAATGTGGCACTCCGCCCTTGAGCTTGCGTATCTGGCTTCAGAACCCCTTAGTGAGCCCCAAATGCAACACGTCTGGGGCCGCATGACAGCAGACATGTACCTGTCTGGTCCTGCTCCCAGGGAAGACATGCCCCATCCTCAGTGGTGGTACCACCAGAAGGTGGTGCAGAGCCAACAGAGGTTGATGTCCAAGGCTGGGCCTCAGATGTGCTGGTGCCCGGTGCCATAGTCAGCTGAAGTGGGACAGGAGGTTCTGCCGGGATGTCCCAACCCATTCAGCCTATGGTGTTGCAGTTTAAACCCACATGTGGCTTAGTAATAGACAACAGCATACAGGATTATCTACAACAGTATGCATAGATATCACCATCAACCCAACACAACAGATGGTATACATTTACAGAGGGAGCACAACACATGCATATATACTGCATGCCATCTGTACAATGTGTAGTAGACGTGTGACAGCAGCTATGAACAGTTGCCCATTATTGGCTTGTCACTGGGAACCCCAGACAGTGTCTGTCATACCACTGCTTCATGTGACATATGTCCAGTCAGGGATGCGATGGCAGTAACGAATCCCTATCATCATGTACTGTCTGCAATCCTCACACTATGCTTCTGCTGTGCACAGATGTGTGTTCAGTGTGTAACACAGAAAACAAATGGTTCCACACACTGATCAGTTCACAGATGGCCATAGAGATGGGGGTCCCTCATGAACAGAGTACTGTCATGTCTGTATTAAAACATGCAGAATAGCCATTACCACACACAACATGTTAAACAGGCAGTAGTCTCAATGCAGCATAGCTACACTTACATGCTGTAGTCATGTGTGGCACATCACCCTCCTGTCTTTAGACTACTTCCCACAGTGTATGATGTTTGAGGTACATCCATATATCATCTGGGATGCCGTTTCAGAACACCACATCCAGGTACCACTCACAACGACTGTCATGGCCAAGTACCAACATGTTTTTCCTAGATAGTTTACTGTGTTTATCATGTGAATGGCTATGGGAACACCATCACAGCTGTTCCCCATGCAATCAGCGGGAGGAGGACTGCAATAGGTGCAGAGGCCATCACCATGAGTGTGCGGGTGGGACAGGCAAAGTACACCAGAGAAGGGCTTGGAGACTTAACCCTAAGCATCGTCTTCCACACACCTAACAATACAGGGGTCAAACCCCTGACTGACAAGTCATTACTATTACATGTGCATGACATTACTACATGTGCCACAAAGCTGACATGTTGCTGTGCTGTAGGAACATATATGTGTGTAGGTGAGAGACATCTGCAACAGAGATATAGCAGACATACATTAGGTGTGGCACACATGGCTGTCCATGTGAACGGATGCCATTGTCACCACAACCACACTCTCTAATGGAATTACATTGACACTCTGCCAGGGCCACACATACACAACCTAACTACTTAGTTTGCCATACTGCAGTAATGCACAGGACTACATGCACCACGTGGGATATCTGGAGGTTCTATGGGCTAGAGCATTTGAAAGTATTTGACATCTGTTGGTATGCCAATGAGGGTTATACTGAGAGTGACTGTGGTTGGGAGCATCATAACCCACACGCAGACACAAGGTGTCAGTACTGACATGCATGTATGCATTACTTCATGGGTGAGTAGTGGTTGGCTGTGCAAGATGGCTGTACAAGGCTGGGTGAGGGGTAATCCTTGGCATTGCATCACCCAACAATGGTGTGCAGTGTGGTACAGGGGTGTAGTGTCTGCAATGTCCCACACAGATGGGTACTGCATGATCTGCCCTGACATCCTGGTTACCAAGGTGTATGGCCATAGCTTTGCAATGCATGCCATGTCTGTGTTTGATAGTCCTTGACATGGACATTGCCTGGGATGTGCATGTCCCACAATACTGTACAGTGACATGTACAGGTGTACCTGGTTTGGTAGGCACATGTTGTGTACACAGACTGTTATCCCCCGATATACCAATACTGGCCTGGTGTGGTGAAACCTGCTTTTAGTCAGCAGGTCGACCCTGCACCTGCATTGATAGTATGATATAGGTATTCCCTGGTGTCAGTGGCATTGGTCCACACAGGGCACATGTGTATGGCATTGTATGGCCTCTGTGGATCACATTTGATGGTACCACATATGTTGCAGGCATTCAGTGGGGAAAATAGTGAAGGCGCAATGTCCGCAAATATGTGCTTATTGTACCACTGTGCAGGGTGCCATGTCCTCTGCAGCCCACTGCATTCACACCATGCCTACTATCTGTCATTAATGTGCATGGTACTAGTAACATAGCGGGATATCCTAGGCAAGTGTGTTTGTGCATGGCACATGGGTGTAGGACCTATACCAGGTACTAGTAGGGTTGCATACTTTGTTCACCAGGCCTTTTGCCAGATGTAGGGGTATGGCTTGCCAACACTGTCCCATGGCTGACTGACAGCTGTACTCCTCGTGAGGTGGCCAATGTGTCATAAGATGAACACCATATAGGAAAACTACAAAATCCGCTACCCAACATGTCCAGTGGCTAGACACTGACAGCCACCTCTACGTAGGCTTTGACAGCCAAACACATACACTTGCCATGTCCTGTATACGAACCCATACCTACCATATCACACTGCAGCAATACACTTTTTGGGCATGTGCTACGGTGAATACTGGGTTACATCACACATACAAGTGTATACTTAGGGGGGTGACAACAGCAGTATTAAAAAAAGGTGGTTATGTGATTTGTACAGAGAGTTCATACTCTACAAAGCACTGTACTTGTCTCACGCAGGCAGACCAACCCACACACTTGGCAAGTCTGGGATTAGAACACCAACCTAGCTACTTTATCACACTACAGCACTATACAGTTACAGAACGCGCTACTGAGATTACTGGGTCACAAGCACTCTCAGAGGTGTATTTCTAGGTGGGTGATATCATCAGCCTTGCCAAAGGTGGGTATAGGAATTGTATGGAGTGTAAGCAGTCTAAAAGCTTTATTCAGTCCTCAGGCAGATGGAGACAAACACACACTTGGCAAGTCTGGGATTAGAACACTGACCTAACTACTTTAGCACACTACACATTACGCCGTTATAGAATGTGCTACCGAGATTACTGGGTCACGGTACTCCCAGAGGTGCATTTCTAGGTGGGTGACATCATTAGCCTTACCAAATGTGGGTATAGGAATTGTATGGAGTGTGAGCAGTCTAAAAGCATTATTCAGTCCTCAGGCAGACGGGGACAAACACACACACACACACACACACACACACACACACACACACACACACACACACACACACACACTTGGCAAGTCTGGGATTAGATCACCGACCTAACTATTTTATCACACTACAGCATTATGCAGTTACAGAATGCGCTACCGAGATTATTGGGTCACAGCACTCCCAGAGGTGTATTTCTAGGTGGGTGCATTCATCAGCCTTGCCAAAGGTGGGTATAGGAATTGTATGGAGTGTGAGCAGTCTAAAAGCATTATTCAGTACTCAGGCAGATGGAGACAAACACACACACGTGGTGGGAACAAAACACCTGCCTATCTACAGATCACTATTACAATAGTGCATAGTTACGTGTCACGCCACACAGACTACACATTTCAAGGTTGTCATTATGACCTTCTAGGAATGCGGACATCAACAGGGATGCTGGAAGTTAAGATGTACATACCTGTGAACATGAGTGTTTAAAGTAGGAATCCATTCTGACCTGGAGTATGCCCATCTGTGGAATGGATGACTACTATCACTATACAGGGTTACGATGGCCATGCCATACACATAGAGGCACATAACCGACACAAGGTTTCACTGGGCATGCTCACACACTTAGTAGCACAGGGCTGCTCGGAATGCACTATGTGTCCATCTACACAAGGTTATACTGGGCATGCTCATACACTTAGTAGCACAGGGCTGTCTGGGATGCACTCTGATTCTAAACACGGAAGGCCACAGTGGCCATGCTATTACAGTTAGATGTAAAGAACACATTGTAATGGACTCTGGTGTTAATAGTTATCATTGTTAGCAGGAAAGCTGCATTACATATATCTGACACCGGTCTTATACACAACATCTGCTGCTGTCCGTCACCTTAGATGTACCATTCTATACCAAGCACAATACTACCACTCGCAGTGATGTCTTGCTAGGAGTGACAACTGCATGACCAATACAATGAGCCAATGTCCTGCTGTAATTATGAGGTTGTCCAGTGTTTGTCATTCTGGGATGACATGACTGAAAGTAGACAGGCTTTTGTCACATATCACATGCATCCATGATTCAAGGGAGTGTGGATAATACCTAAGATGCATTCATCCATATAGTGCCATTCCAAGGCAAATGTCCTAAACACAGGATAACACCCTGACACTTAGCGGACAACTGCATTGTATGCTTATGCTAACCAGTGCTAGATGTGTAGTGTCCGTAATAACAGCTGCTCACTGTAGATCCAACAATGGGGAGTACTGACATCTGTGTAGTGAGGAACACCTGGCTGAAGGCTCTGTAGTGCACAATAGCACTACCACCATATACCTCAGAACCAGACATCTGGGCCATAACACAGGTACGGACCACTCCAGGTGGTGGTGTCCCCACATACATAAAGGAAACTCACATGTACTGACCAGTACTCCCACAAAAGGTATCACAGATGAGTCAGGTGCAGGACACAGTGTCAAAAGCTGCATTCTAGGATGTAACCCTCAGACATCATCATGCCCTCGGACCACCAACACACATCCATACATGTGGTAGGACATATAATAGTACACCACCATGTGACCCTTGACCAGTGGACTGTACCAAGCTCTACATCAACTGCGCAGAGTACCCATGTACTGACACAGTTGCATGTGTTATGCAATGCAATGATACCACTGTCTGTAACCAGGTCAGCTGTGCACATACCAGAGGCCTTCGGTTATTTACAGTATTAACAGATGACTGTTGCTGTACACCAGTGAACACCCTCATATTTGGATATGACATACATGTACCTGCCCTGTATATGTACATGCCACACACATACAACATATATTTAAATAGCATAGCTGTTGTTCTTTCTGCATTCAGGTGGCTACAGCCATTACACACATGCACATGGAATGTAGGTCCATGGCTGCTGAATGCTAACAGTACATAAGGTGTGATATCAATGCTGACAGAGGAAACATTCCCTCTGTACTGGTCACCCATTACACCTATCATATCATACAACAGTCTATGTGTCATGTATGTCATTACACATGTCCACCAATTGCAATGCCCACAAGCATGCCCAAATGACAGGATTGTAGGACCTACACACATGTACATGTAGTGGTGTGCATTCAAATACCATGCATGTGCAGTTGCTGATGTATGCAGGTGAAGTGTGTCTTAGTACATCATGCAGTTGCAATGCAGCCTCAACATTGCCAACTGTATATGGTGATATGCTGAAAGTACAGAAGTATGTACCTCAGGTATAGACAAATGTGTGGACATAACTAAGTTGTGGGGCATCTTTGCAGAGGGATGTTTGCTGAGCACAGCTCACAGGTGTGTCACAAGTGGTCCTACAATAACCTGTGTAACTGCTAAGCAATGGTTTTGTTAATTGAAGGGCAACACACACAACATAGACAGTGGTCAGGGTGACACCGAAGGTAAATCACTTGACACTTGTAACAGTTAAGACCTCCCATGTGCATATATCAGCACAGTTGCCAAAGGAAGCATCAGTACAATTTGTAACGCATGCAATACTGCTGTAAGTCTGTCATACATATCATGAGATAGGCAAGTGTTTGATTCAGAGTACTGGCATGTGTGGTTGCGTGTGTGTCCATATATGTCACGTATGGTGGGGAATACATCTCAGTTGTTACTCACTCTCCTCTACGCTGTTGTAGACATCTGTACAGACTGCAATGTAGAAAGCAGGACATAGGCAGGGGTGTGTATCCCACACATGTGAGGTATCTGTATGTGCGTGACATAGGTGTATTCAATAGTGAATGCCACAGTGTGTGTGTGTGTGTGTGTGTGTGTGTGTGTGTGTGTGTGTGTGTGTGTGTGTGTGTGTGTGTGTGTGTGTGTGTGTATGTATGGCTGTCTGTCCCTGGAGTGTGGATGTATGTTACCATAGTGAACTGATAAGACCCCTCCCCCCATCCAGGCGATGCAATTTACTATCCATGTTGATGTCCCTGATCTTAAGCCATACTGACTTCCTGTACATGTGCATTCTCTGTGGCGCATCATGTAGGAGCACAGCACTGTAATGATGATTTTCACACAGGCAGGGTTCCTCACCGCAACACTAGCAACTGTGTGTGTGAGTGTGTTACTGTGTCAGTGAATCTGTGAGTGTGTGGGTGTGTTACTGTGTCACTGAATACATGTGTGTCAATACCTGAGTGTGTGGGTGCAGTTGTGTGTTCGCATCCTGTCATGGGAACGTGTATTACTGCTTCCCAATGAGGCATCACACTTCCCACTGGCCTCTACCCTTGTCATCAGCTAGACCACTGTACCTGTGATGTCACCCAGTATGGATGTCACATCTGTAGCCACAGTAGCTTAATACACAGCTATCATGCTCTTGGATCAGTAGACGTGTTTGGAATGTGGGACATTCTAACTGTGATGTGGAAGCTACAAGGTGCATGCTGGTATTTTCATACATATCTGTGAGTAGTCCACATTTACATATGGGACACTAACTGCAAACGTTGACATCCAGTGGCACATACAATTAGACCTGAAGGAGGAAAGCAGAACATCATGAACAACATGTAGTTACTGTTGTTACACAAGACACATACTGTTAACAGTACGAAATGCGTTGTACACCTGTACTACATGGTATGTCTGCTGCCTGTCAACAGTACACAACAATTGTAATCTACACATATTTTCCTAGTCTGTTCACCCTGTGCACCAGACCATATGATTTTGTCCCTGCACCAATGGTGTGGATGACAGGGATGTGGCACAGGCATCATCATATGCACAGGGTGATAATTTTTGCCAGAGGCCTAGGCTGCACCATTGGATGCCATCATGTGTGTGAGTTAGAGCCTTTGATCTAATTGGGTGTGTGTGGATGTTATACATGTGTGTGTTGTGGTACCCTATGCATGTTTACTGTGTGTGCGTGTATGTTTGCACACAGTTCTGGCATGTGTCTGGCCTACACAGGGGTATTTTTGACAGCTGCAGACTGTACAGGCCAAGTTTTACAGTTCACGGTGACCGGCCACGGCCATGTGACTTGTGCCTTCCAGGGGTTGCACGGACACTACCAGGGAGAGGTGCAGATTGGGTACTGTCTGATGACACATGTCCACTGGAACCGTATCCCTGTTGTGACAATCCAGGGCCACATGCACGTGGCCTGCTCTGTCATGGTGTGGACAGCACAGCACCAGCTGCACTGCTGTTGCTACCGCCACTGTGGGAGCGGGCATGTGAGGTAGCTCATTCATGTAGACCTGAAACAGGTGATGTACAGGCCTACATCCACGTGCCAGATGCCTCACTCCTACCAGATGTTCCAACACAGACAGCTCATACTCGTGGATTGTCCTGCCATGGTCAAGGACTCCAGCCATGTCACCCAATTGTCTATCCAAAGCCATTGCCTGAATGTTGTTGTTTAAAGAATGGACAGCAGCCCTCTGAAGCCTCTGATCTTCTCTGTTGTGCTGTTCAGCACATGCCTCTGCCACCATTACAGCCTGAAACATGCGTCTGGTGACACCAGCTGCTGTGCTCTGTCTTGCAGGGGCATGTTGGCCAGAGGTCCTCCTACGAGCACCACTGGCCACGTGTCTCTGTGGGGCATCACCAGTTAGTTGGCTGACAATATGGTGTGCAAGCACACCTTCCATAGCCCCCACACTTTCCTGTTTTAAGCTACCACATGCCAACTGTCCTTCCTCTATGGCCACTGGTGATGGGGTATGTGTAGGCATGAGAACTGTGTACGGGGATGAGGGAGATATAGGTGGAATGGCAACCAATGGCACAGATTCAGCCCCTGACAACCCTGCCTGTGCCTCAATCATACGTTCATCCTCACTGCTACAGTCTGTGAAGACACTAACATCAGATGGACCACAGGAGGGGAATGCACCTACATCACCTGTGAGGGGCAGACAATAACTGTACATTACAATCTATACAATAGACCCAGACTCACACACACACACAGACATACACACAGACACACACACACACACACACACACACACACACACACACACACACACACACACACACACACACACACACACACACACAGACACATGCTATGGCACCCAACATGCAAGTGATATGATAGAAGGCATGCAACATGCATGTGATACGGCAGATGGCATATAGCTCAGACAATAATAGTGGTAGTTATCATCCATCCCTGGGTTGCACACAACAGCATGCATGTGTCATAGCAGAAGGCATGCAAATTACACAATCATAGTAGTAGTTAGCATACATCCTTGTGTTACACCATGTAGACCAGCACAGGTTAACAGTACACCTGCCTGATGTATGGCATATGACCTTGACAATCACATGTAGTATGACATGTGATCTGCTGACATGCAATGACATGCATACATGTTTAACACAATGGTGCCCTGTCAAATATACAGTGGGGTAATGGTGTCCCAATGCAGTGTTATCTGTCCACCCTACAGATATACTGCACATTTAGCTGATGTGCATGGCCATTGCAGGGAATCATGAGCTGTCCCTATTGCTATACAGTGTGAGTTACAGACACAGTTCATAGCCATGACTGTGTTCAGATACAATACATATATACTGTGGAATGTGACCCACATCACTGAGGTGTATACACACTAAACCATGATGTGGAATGTGTGACACAGGCCACTAAAGGGTATACGGATGACACCCCTGCACATCTGCAACCATATTGCTGCTGCCTGGCATCTATGGCCAGACATCGCAAACTTGTCGGTACACCATGTCCCACATGACATCTGTGTACCACACACACACACATGAGGAGCAAGGATGACATTGATGTCTGACACCAGCAAAAGGAATGTACTGTATCTGTGGGCTGATGTGGATACTCTACAGGTGACTACTGTCATGTCGTGGCACACTCAAGATGTTCAACACATCTTATGTGGTGGATTGCTGTCACGCCTACACAAGATGTGCACAGGCCTGCAGGATGTCTAGTGTTCCACATCTGCAATATAACCATTACACAAAGGCCATAGTTGGACCATGTGGAGCCAATGTATGACAGAGTGTACATATAAGCACATCACGTCTCCTGTGTGTGTTGCTTCATGTCTCTGGCCATCCTCCATGGCCATGTGTGTACATGTGTTGGTCAAATGATTGTGATGGGCATCTATTTCACATGTCTGTTTTGTCCCATATGACATACACCCGTAGATGTCATATGCTCCACTGACGACAGAGTTATGCAGACAAAGGGTGGTATGTTTGGTATGTGGGATATGTTTTTCATGATAGTTAGGCAGTGTTCCCGCCAGCCCACTTGATGTCATGGACATGTCAGATAGCACATCACATTGTGTGACATTCATAGCAGGGGTATGATCCACACCAGTGAATCCTGTGGGCTGGCCATACTCCAGCTCACTGTGTAGTACTGTTTGTATTCCCCACATGTGTAGTTCTGATCTGTAGTACATGTCCCTACAGTGAACAGCACCTCCACCATTCTATGCACAGCTGTCCACACATCTGGCATTGACAGTTTGTGAGGTTTCATGTCGGTGTTTCACACAGTTTGCAAGTATTGCACATGGGTAGCCATTGTGATGCATTGCAGGTCCAACTTGTATATTATGACAGGACCATACATTATGTGTACATGTGGCAAATGGCCACATGGCAGATAGATCTGTGTATTAACATGCCTGATAAATATTAACAGTCTCACCTGCAATGGGCTGCTCTCACAGCGGAACGCCAGAGGTACCTAAATAGGAGTAACACAGAAGTATGATCACTATCCATGCCTGTATGATAGCTACAGGGTGCAATGTGCATGTTAACACATACACCAGTACAATAGACTATACTATGGAGTATGCACATGTGTGCATACACAGAGTAGCATACTATAGTATGCGGCATGTGTGTATACATGACTTGCATATGATGTTACATTACATATTGTACAGTGACACATGTAACTATATGGAATATAGTTGTTATAGGTGCAGTAGTGACTTACCAGGCAACTCCAGGCTCGGTGGTTGAGAGACACCCACTTCCACGATATCGGCTAAGGCTTGTGGATGTTGTTCTGCATATGTCCCCAGGTAGGCCAGTAGCTCCTTGGTACATGTGAGTGGGGGCTGAGTTGGTGGCCCACCACCTGTTGCACCTTGTTCCCTGGTGATTGCATTCACATGCTGTTTCGCCCATCTAATGAGGTCTGTACAGTGTCTACACACCTGCTGGTATGTGCGGTTGTGGCCACCCACATCATTAACCCTCCTGCAAATTTCCCTCCACAGGGCATCCCGCTGCTGTGCATCCTGTGGCACATGGCTGAACAGGGCATCATGATTGTCATGTAGGTATGAGATGAGGGCCTCATCCTCCAAGTGGGTATAAGGTGGTAGCCTTGCACACGGCATACCTGGAAGACATAATGATGGAGACAGGTCACAGAAACTCACAGAGATGTACAGAGCTACAGCTGAACATACATGTGTATCAAATTTATTACAATTAAATAGTTGTCTTTGCAAATCTACATGACACTGACACCACTGACATGTTTGTGTCACACACATTTGACACTCAGTGGTGATTGGATATTATCACCATATGTGTGTGTGTCACCTGATTACATTGCTCATACTGCATGTGGATACAGTCTTGATGTGGGCATGCCTGTTTGCCTGTACTGGTGTTCTTACCTATCAGCACATGGCTGGATGAGTACACATTAATACAGTCAACTTTGATGCTGTGTATATGTCACATATAAAGACTTACACTGCCTTAACGGACATGACCTGTGACCCTGCAGACTTGCTCACGGAGGGTTTTACATGTATGTGTTTTGCCATATACATCTACACAGCACTGTACAGCAGTTCAACATCCTGCCATGTATCACCTGTGTTGCACATGTGATACACATGGGACACTGGCTAGCCAGATGATATTTTCAGGGATGGATATCAACTATAGCATGTACAGTCAAAGTCAACTAGTAGGCTATATGCCCTGGGCCATGTATGAATCTAGGTTGAAAGGTTACCTAGCTGTAGCCAACAGGCAGGTTTCTGGGGCCAGGTGGAGCAGTGCCACATAACTGATCCACAGGGTTAATGATACATTTACCATGCGGTCATCACATCATGTCTGAGAGGGGGGAAATGTGCAGCTTTGCTGGACAGGAATGCATAGTATGGCAGGAGTATGTAAAGTGTATGGGACAAGGATCTGTCCAGCATGTGGTGATCCTAGTACTAGGAAGGTGGATGTCCATGAAGTATGTGTTTGAGATCAGGATGTGTACATTTAGCATGTCCAACATCACTGAGTTGGACATGGCTTTATTCAGGGTATGCATCATGCTACATAGTGGAGATGGGGACTGGGAAGGCTGTTATAGGCCATCTAAACATGGCCAAAACCCCTTAAAGGAAATATGTGATCTGATATGGGTCACTTAAGTGTTGAGTATGGCTGTGCAATGATCTCTATATTCATGGATGGCACCCTGTCATGATTAGGGTTGCCACATACGACTACCTGACAAGTGTGGTGATGTAACTATCACAGGAAAGACAACTGCCCAGCTGCATCCCTTACACACAGTGTCCATTATGTTGACTGCTGCCTAGGTGGTAGTTCATGGGTACAGGGTTATTAACTTAGGGGTGACAATGCAATATGTAGCTGTCAGATTGTGCCCATATGATTCAATCCTGTAAGGATTGAACTGTAACTACCTATTGTACTGTTCTTACCTATGCATTATACGATTTATTGATTTTGTCAAATTTTGTCTGACACTGTTTAACAGTCATATCTTTTATCCTTTGTATTGTCTATACATTGTTTTGTATATTCTGTTGTGCATATCTTGGAGCTTTTCTCCTCAGGCCTCTACTGAAAATGGAAATATATCCAGCTAGACTAGCCCGGTTAACAAATGTAAAATAAATGTAAAATAAATAAAATATGTCACACACCTCACCCACAAAGCTCCTTCAGTATGTTGTCCACAGCACTCTGAGTCAGCTATTGCTCCTAGGTCATAGTCATTCACATACTTCAATAGGCAGATGCCTTCTGTTAGTCTGTGTGGTATAGACTGCAATGAGGGGAGTGCAATGAATGAACCCTGTCTTACTGTAGCTGGCACTGGTGTGATGTGCATGCATTATTCAGACATCTTCTGTAGTGTTGGTTCTGCCAGCAGTCCTGTTGCAAAACACTCCTGTGAAATAGGAATGTACATCTAGTATACTGAGTGTAGGTGGAACACAGTATGGGTGATGATGTCCTATGACCTAGCAAGGTTATGATATGCAGTGTGAAATCAACCTTACTGTCATCTACATATGTACTGCTGACATCAAATAAGTTGATCAAGGTTCATGGTCTTTCAGACCAGACTCAGCAGGGTAGTAGTGCAGTACTTCCCATTATCAGTGGTGCCTCCCCCTTTGTGGGTTGTGATACCTGTTGGTGTGCACCATTCAGTGTGTACACAGCCTGACATGAAGCTATGTTTTACATGATGTGTATGTGGAGAGCAACTTGTTTTGCCATATGTGTATGATACAACCTGGGATGTGGACAGGTCACATGCAGCCTGAGTACAGCTTGTACCTGCATAGTTGTGGTTACAGGGGCTCTGTAGTGTACATGGATATATGATTGTGTACCTGTTGTGGGGGGATAGTGTGTTATACAAGACCCTATCTGGATTGCTTATTCATGCTCAGCACTTGTTCAGAACTTGTAAGCACTACGTAAGCTATTAATTACTATAGCACTCAATCTTCCTCATTACCTAGAGGTAAACAGTTTTTGTATGCACTTTTTTCACTTGCTTAGAGTAAAACAGCTATTGTACTCACTTTCTTCACTTATCTAGTGGAAAATAGTTTTATACTCAGGCATGACCAAGGGTCAGCTCCCAGTGTTCTCTCCTGTCTATCTGATGAATCTGGACATATTGAGGCAATGTAGAAATTGCCTCATGTACACAGACAACCCTCTCCACCTACCACCCAACACTTCAACCTGTGAGAGATGCACTTATCTATCCAAACTGGATGTAAAGCTCTCTCCAACCAAGACTGAATCTGACAGTCATGTGCACCACACCACTCATCACATAGTCTCACTAAATCTACACCACCATAATCCACACATAGTAACACAAAAACATTTGCGGAGGCTCTCAATAATAATCTGTCTAAGTAACTGAGACCTCCAAAGTGAAAACGCAAGCAGCCTCCATCCCCCAACACAATCCCAATAGCACATAGCCCACAGACTCAGTGTGCCACTCAACCACAGCCAATAAGGCAAATCAACATACCTAACGCACTAGTCATAGGTGACTCTAATGTCAGGCACACTGATGTCCCACTCACCAGGCTAAACAAGGAGAAGGTTACTGTCAGCTGCCTGTCGGATACCAGGATCCATCACATAACCCATGCACTCAGGTCACTCCACAACAAGTACAAATTTGACTCTGTCATTGTCCATGTTGGTGTGAATGACCTAAGATGTGCCTCCCTGGACTACATGAAAAGAGATATGGAAGAGCTCTCCAATCTTGTAGCCCAGGCAGGTATGACCCTAGCCCTGAGTAGCATTCTGCCATCGCCCAGAATGATACCGCAGTACGATGACAAAATGATTGACTTCAACAATTGACTAAGCTTCTGGTGTCATTCTAAGGGGATCCAGTATCTGTCTGCTTGGGATGACATGGTCGACAGACCATGATACTTTGCCACAGATGGCCTGCACCTGTCGCCCCTGGGATTCCAGATACTGGCAAAGGCTCTTGTTACCCCCATAGTGCCTTCTTTAGGCAAAGTTCAAATAATATATTCACCACCATAACAGGAACAGGCAAGCACAAACTGAGGGTAATGCTACTCAATGCTGGAAGTCTAAATCTCAAAATGCACTCACTCAAGGCACTCCTTGTAATGGAGAACATCGATATTTGTGCAGTGACTGAGACCTGGTTCAAGGCTCCAGAGAGCACACCTGCACTACCAGGCTATAACTCATACCACACTTTTTGGCCATGTAACCTGGACCGAAACACCCAAGGCGGAGGTGTGTCCATATTCATTAAAGATATCCACCCCTCCAGGCTAGTTGCTTAGCACAATGCATCCGAGGTTATCCAAGTGCAACTACCTCTGGGCTAAACTGCAATCCAAATTGTAGCTCGCTACAGATCCCCTACCATGCCCCAAGATTCCCACTCCTCTTTTTTTGATGTACTTGAAATTATTAGGGTTCAACCAAACACACCCTACTAATGGGCGACTTCACCTACCCCACCATTAACTGGGAAAACTACTCGTGTACCAACTCATTAGCTCAGCGGTTTCTGGAATTCATAAACACCAATGCCCTGGATCACCTTATCCACACACCCACCAGGGGCAACAATATCCTAGTCCTAGGCATTACCAACATGAGTGACCGGTGTTCCACACCTGAAGTCAACTCCTCATTGGTCCGATACGACCATAAGCTAAACACCCTTGATATCCACATCCCGCCCCCCATTAAGGAAACCACAGTATAATATTTCTACAAAGCCAACTTCATGCTTCTTAGGATAGAAGTGGTGAACTTCATGACACCCATGCAGATGGACAATACAGTTACAACTGCTGAATCCTACACAAATGCACTCTATAAGCACTTACACGAGTGCATGGATAGTGCTATCCCAAACAGAACCAAGACGCTATCCTCCAAAATAAGGAAGCCAATCTGGTGGTCCCCTGCCATAAACAAACTGTACAACAGAAGGAAGAAACTGTTGCAAAAGAGAGTACAATCCCATGAGTGGAGGAGCTCCCTGGTCAGCCTCAGTAAGAAGCTGAGATCCCTTATAAGATCCTCCAAAGCTAGCTACAGAAATAAAACCACCAATAATTCCAAGGACAACCACAAAGCATTCTATAGCTATGTCAAATATCTCGAAGCTAACACCCAGATCTGCTCTGAGTTACAGCACAAAGTCACGAACATTACAGAGCCAACTGATACTGCCAACATCCTGGCAGATAGGTTCAGTGCTACCTTTCCTCCCTCTCACCCCCTAAAGGGCCCATATCTATACAGGAAGAATGCAGAGTCCCTGTAATCACAACTACGCAGGTAAAAGCTGCACTCTATAAAGCCAATATCACAGCATCCATGGGACTGGACAACATCCCAGGCTGCATTTTATACAAACTTTCTGAACGAACTGGCTCCCCACCTATGCGCCATGTTCAATAATAGCCTTGCATCAGGCTTTGTGCCCCCTGAATGGCACACAGTAACAGTTATCCCACTCCAAAAAGGTGGACCTATTGTCCTATAAGCCTGAATAGCCTGGTCTGCAAGGCTATGGAGCACATCATCATGGATCTCACTCACAGAGACATTGGGTACCTCCAAACATTTGACTACTCCCAGTTTGGCTTTGCTAAGGGAAGACCATGCCTCCTAAACCTGGTGGACTTCTTTGAGACAGTTACCAAGGCATTAGATGAGAGTAAGGAGGTCCACACAGCCTACCTTGATCTCTCAAAGGCTTTCAACACCATTCCCCATTCTGGTATTATCGACATACCCATCCACCTGAACATTAACCCCTACGTCATGAGATGGTTTGCAAAGTGGTTCACGGACAGAACCCACACAGTAGGGGTTGCATACCCTAGGTCCAACTGTAAACCAGTGACAAGTGGCATCCCCCAGGGCTCTGTCCTAGTACTCCTCATGTTCAGTATATACTTCTCTGAGGTACAGGCAAGCACAGGAGAACTTTGGCTGAAAAGGTTTGCAGACAACTGCAAACTAGGGGCCATAATTGTTCCCCCAGCTGATACTTGCACCCTCCAGAAGGGCCGCACTGAGATGGATACCTGGTGTCAATATCATGGCATTAAGCTGAATGCCAAAAAGTGCATAGTCATCCCCTTTGGATAAAACTAATTACCCATGGGCTACCACATAGGTGCTAGTCCCCTACATACAGAAAAGGTAATAAGGGATCTGGGAGCAGAAGTAGATAGCAAAATCTCCTTGGCTTACCATAATGCCAAGGTGGTTAGAATATCCTTCCACGTGGCCCCGCTTATCACATGGGTTCGCATCCAGAACAAAGGAGGCCATTGTGCCTCTCTACTCATGACTTATTAGACCCATTAAAGGATACAACACCCCATTTGGGATGTACCTTACAAGACAACTGCAACAGCTTGAAAGACCGCAACAGTACCACACCAAGAGGATTACTGACCTCAGGCAGATGACCTATGCAGCCCAACTAAAGAAACTCCAGCTGTACTCGGTTGCATACCACATACTCACAGGTGCTCTCTGCTTGACATACAAGGCCCATGTCCATCCCAGTATTGCTGGATATGCTCCATCTAAACAAAAGCCACTGAGAGCCACATGCTCTAGGGATATGCATCCAACCACAACGATAACTAGAACATGCTGGAAGGATAGATTCCTGACTCAGAGACTCCCCATGCTCTGGAACATGATTCCAATGTACATCAGGCAGGGCTCCTCACTAGCACTCTTCAAGAGAATCCTTGACGGGTGGATGGGAGACAGACATGTACCCTGGGGATCACTGCAGTGGCTCTGCTAGACAGAGGCACAGGGAACTAATGGCTCTGGTATTCAGAGGCACAGGGAACTAACCTAAGGGGGTGGCGAAAGCCAACACACTCTAGCTAGGTTTATAAATACCCTTGGGCAGACAGCCTAGTACCTACCTTTGAACTTAGTACATGTCTTATGTGCATGGATAGCTAATTAGCTCTTCCATTTTACTTTGCTATCATGCTGGTAAACTGTTGGGTGACTACAAGTCATATGTATCCTGTTACTGTGTATTGTAAATGCCAATAGACATAACTAATGTTTGCCTAACATAACAGTAATGCTATGTAAAATGTAATACATATCTGCCTACAATACTGTACATTACACAGTTATTGGCACAATATCCCACAATGCAAATCATAATTGCACAGTAGGCCCACCTTCGACATGTTATTCTCAGTAATACACCCATACATATGCCTACTGTTACAATATATCAACATATACTATCCCCTGTTATAGCACATACTTGTTGGACCAACCCTGCTGCTGACAGCAGCTGGAGAAGAATTGTTGGGTTCAAAGCCCTTATATACCATCCCTTGTGGTGTATGAGGTGTTTGCCTTGTGACCTACAGCAGTACACACATAAATACTACAAGCGTTACTATGCTCAACAATACATCACTACAACATAACTGTTTCCACCATATGCATTGCGTACACTTTAATTATTACAGAACAGGTACTACATACACAGACATACTGAGTGTTCTACATACCTCATTAGTAACCCGACGTGTCGTTGACTGTTATTTCAATCCTTTTCAGTTTGTGTTTTAATCTTCTTTGTAATGTTCTGCTGGTATATACAGATGGTTTGAATGTGTGATAAGCCATCCTTTTATAGTTAAATATCGGTAACATTTGCTATCCTGACCACCAATTGGTGTTCCAAAGTAGTTAATTAGATGCACATCAGCTGTGCAGCTAGTCCATTAGCCAATACCATGGCAACAGTGGTGTATAATTGAGTATTCCACTTGGGCATTGTCCCTTTGCCTTACTTTCGAGGAAGATGGCTTGGATGTGTTGTTTGTGATGTATTTCAACAGCTATATGGAGACAGACAGAGATATATTAGCTTCATGACTCCCGTGGATTGTGTGCAATGGCTAAAAGATGTTGGTCTACATGTGAGTATAGCTGTTATATTTCAGAACATTGCTACTTATGCAGGGTTTGTTTGTACCTGATACTTCTGCAGATATTTCAGTATGGCAAGGATGTTTGGGCAGCTCAAGGCTATATGGCTATGCATGAAATGTTAAGTGGTTTACAGTGTGCTCACCAGACATCTTTGGTTTGGTGTACATGTGTATCATACTGTGCTGTTAATCAGTAATTGGTAACACTTCCTGGTGTACACACAACCCTCTGAAATGGGATTAGTGCAAACAAACCCTGTAACATCAGCAGCTGTTCCATTGTATAACAGCAACTATTTCACATAGGGCCATGTTAATGTGTCTCTGGCAAGGTATGTTAAGGCTTCTGCAGATGTCGTATAGTGACTGAATGATTTGTGATGTTATTGCAGTTTGTATTGTAATTTGTTTGGGAGTAGGGGAGATGTTGGTGGGTGTACATAGCAGATGCAGGTGTCTAGGAACTGCTTTTATACATAACCAATATGTGTGTGAGGGTTCCTTCCCTATATGAACACCTATCCTTTAGTGGACTGATACTATGGTATGGCTGATTCATTAAGGCACTATTAATTGGTTCCTGTATAGCATGCACGTGATTTTAATCCTTGAATCCTTTCGGCAATACATCAGAATGTAATAAAGTGTTGCTATATGAAAGCTGTCTGTGTATTTCTGTCATAGGTATTTGCAGTCACAGGAGTTGTGATGGTGACTGACCCACTTTGGCTAGGGTTGCCACCTTTTCAAATGGCCATAGTGGGACATTTTCGGGACACACATCAGATTTTACAGGCCGACACAAACCCATGGTCAGTACAAAGGATAGAACATTCCTTTTTTGCCTAAATAAAATATTATTCTTGTAGCAGGTTAGTTGCTTATCCTGTTTCTTGCAACATGTAGGTATTTTAGAAACAGAAATAACTATTGTATGCAACTATTACATCACATATGGGACATAATTATGTCCTACAATCTCAGGACATTTGCCATTATTAATATTTTTGTTCAGGACACAACTGCCCAGAGAGGGACTGTCCCTCGCAAAGTGGGACAGGTGGTAACCCTATCTTTGGCTCATGTCCATAGCACATATTTGTAATCGTGTATAGGCATATACTCTCCATATCTTTGTTCATAAAGTTTGGTCATGGTGGAATGTGTGATTGCTATGGTCCATGTTATACTCATATATGAACACTTCAACCACTGTATACGGGATACCTATGGAATCCCGAACACACACAATTCCGATGCCCACAGTACTGAGCCCAGACTCCAATATCCCACATTACTGACAGCGACAGTCAAACTCGCGAAAGTAACACAAACATGGAACACACACACGTACACACAGACACACTGCTACCCACCACATCTAAACAACCCATCCTACACTACATATGAGATGGTGGGCAAGCCCCCCTAAACCCCCCCATGTGGGTGGCTGCGCCCCCCCACACCCCCCTACTTTAATAATCTACCTCCGAGATTGCACAAACAGATGCACAAGGCAAACCCACACCCACACATTACAGTCCCCCAGGAACACACACCGCACTCAGAACACACACTTACACACACTTCAGCCCTCAGAAACGCACTTACACATAGTAACCTACCTGAACCGCAACACCAGAAGCACTAACTAAATGTCCCTTAACATCGGGATTTTAAACCTCGTGCTTCTGGTGTTTCAGTACTGTGGTCTTTTGGTCTTTAAGCCTTGTAATTACTCACGTCAGTATGTCAAGCATTTGGTATTTGGTGGGTATCCCATTTATATGCACCTCCATGGTTATGTAGATGTTGTTAACCTATCTATATATCTACATATATATATGTATATCCCCATATATTGACATACATCTCTCTCTCTCTATATATATATATATATATATATATATATATATATATATATATATATATATATATATATATATATATATATATATATATATATATATATAGCATACAACTTTCATTGGGTGCATGGTGGTTTGTCCTATTTCCACACATTCCTCCCTTTTGTGTTTTAACCTGTCAGAATACACAACTGCCCTAGGTACATCTCAGGTAGCTTAATGGTAGATTATTGTGAAAATTGAGTACATGGTTGTGTGTTCTAATCCTGACAGTGGTCATTTTACCTCTCGGAGCAGGCACTGGCAGTGCAAGGGTGATTAACGCACATTTCAGTGGTTGTGTGTTCCAAATATATATTATTCTGTGGTAAACTACCTATATATGCAAGCTGTGGTTAAGGTATACTATGTAACATGTAAATCATCTCTGACTTTATTGGGATTTGAACCAGGACTGCACAGATATTATGCAAATGCTGTAGCGATTACACTATTGACATTAACGTTCCTTCTGCCTATTTCCTATGTCCATGAATCCTATGTGTAAGCTTGGCTACACAACAGGCGGAGCCACCCACACCCAGTGAGCTTCTCGAAATACCGACATAACACATGAATTGAGAGACTATACATTAACATCATAACTACATTTGGCATAACCATTCACTGACACACTTCAGGGGAAACCTTGATGTGTGACTGGCTAACAGTATATATACCCCTGGGATCATGTGTCCCAGAAACATACAGCCAGGGTGTGGGGGGAGCCACTCCAGTTTTACAGATGCAAGACCTGTTGGGGAAATTGAATGCTGTTGGTTTGTCATGTTAACATGCCCTTTTGAGATCACTGTGTGCCCCTATCACCCTACAGCATCCCAGTCTTCAACAACTTCCAGCAACTCTGCCTGGAATCACTTCATTGGCTATGCTTGACAGAGGCTCAGTTACTTCATCAATGGTGAGGGTAAAGCCACCACACTGTATCTATGCTTCTAAATGCCCTTGGGCAGATAGCCTACTACATATCTGTGAACCTCTACAGTGCAGGCCATTTCCAACATCATATGTGATTATACAGAGTTTTCTGATCACAATATACAGTGTAGAATCACCATGTAGTCAGGCAACAGTTAAGTACAGCAATAGCATACAGACTACTGATACATAATCACTCCAAAAGCCTATTTGGAAGCTAGTGGACATGTATAGGTTTCAGGCTTTGTATTGCTTACCAGTAAGTTACCTACAGGAAAGATGGGACACAAGCACAGATGGGATACATTCCTGCAACAATGCCATACCAACTTGCATGTGTTAGCCTAAGGCTTTGGAATGCTGGGCAAGGCTATTGGCAGCCCCATGGTGCCATTTTTAGGCAGGTCTCAGAGGTGAAGCTCACCTCCATGAACTGCACAATAGCGGAACCAATGAGGGTTAGGCTACTTAGCACCAGGGGTAGTACTCACAACATGCACGCACTCACAGCACCCCTCAGTATGGACAACATCTACATCTGTTCTGTGACTCGGACCTGTATAAGGCTTCTGTGAGCATACCAGCACTACCAGATTACAACCCATAACACACATTTCATCCACTGAACATGGACTGGCACAGACATGGAGGGGATGTATCCATATTCATCGGTGATACCTACACCTCCAAGTTAGTGGGGCAGCATGATACCTCTGTGATCATCTATGTGTAGCTAACATCAGCCACGACTGCAATGCAAACTGTGAGCTGCTAGAGATAACCCTCCATGACCCAGGAGCACTACTACAACTATCTGGAGACAGTGGTAAACATGACAGTCCTACAAGACACCTTGTTATTGGTCAATGTCGCCTACCCTACACTTAACTGGATAACCTACTCGAGTATTCAATTCCAGGCCCAGCACTTCTTGGGATTTATCACCTTATATGGCCTGTATCAGTTGGTAGACAGACTAATGAGAGGTGAAAACATACTAGAAGTGGTAATCACTAACATGTGAAACAGGTGCACTATAGCAGAGGTAAACCGGTCACTGTTTAGATCTGACCATGAACTATTCACTGATGATTTCCACTCCCAACCATCTCCCCCACCCAAGGAACACACAGTGAATACCTTTCCTACAGCTAAATTCACAGTACTAATGACAGAGGTGGGAGGGTTCACAGCTCCCATGCTCAGGGATGACACTGCTCAAGATACAGACAGAATTACGAATGGACTCTATAAGCACCTACAAAGATGTATGGGTCGTGCCATCAATGGCAAACCAGGACTCGCTACTCCTACACAAGGACACCAGTCTGCTGAACCCCTGCATTATACAGGCTATACAATAGAAGTAGGACAGTAGTCAAGAACAACAGCAAATCCCAAGACATGCAGATGTCTGTGACCAGTATTAGCAAGATACTTATGTTACTTATGTAATCATCCAAGGCTGACATCCACAGGTATATAGGCATGGATTTGGAATATGACCACAAAGGCTTCTTTGGCTATGTCAAGGTTGTAAGCAGTAACACACAGATTTGAACTATGCTGGTGCAATATTGCACTGAATATACTGACCCTACTGATATCATCAACACATATGATGATACATTCGGAGCAAGCTTCACCCCTACTGAGCCCACAACAATACCCAAAATGTACAGTATCCCAGACATCTGAGACATACAGGTGGTAATGTCCTTTTCAAATGTCATGACAGAGCATCAATGGAGGCAGATGGTGTCCCAGACTGCATCATGCAGACACTACAAGACAAAGTGATCCCCCGCCTAATATAGCAATTCAACATCAGCCTCTACACAGGCTACATGGCCATTCACTGGTGCATGGCAACAGCTATTCCACTCCACCAAGGTGGTGACACAACTGACCATGGTAACTACCACCCCATAAGCCTGAGTAGCCTGATCTGCATGGCTATGGAGCGCATCCTCATGGCACTCATTAACATAGACAATGGTAACCTCCAGACACTTGACCCAACCCAGGTCAGCTTGATTGAGTGCAGATCATGCCTACTGAACCATTTTGACATTTTACAGTCACCTAGACTTTAGGTGTGGGGTGTGGTAGTTCACATATACTACCTGGACCTTGCCAAGGGTCTTGACACCATTCCCCACTCAGGTATTATTTCTACACTCACCAGCCAGTACACACACCCATACATCACAGATTGGTTTGCCAACAGGCTTACACACACAACCCACATGGAAAGCCTAGCAGCCTACAGGTCCAACTCTTGACCAGTCACAACTGGTGTCCCACAAGACTCAGTCCTGGGACCCCTACTGTTTGCCGTATACTTTCCAGAGGTACGGGCTAACACAGGTGAACTACAGCAGGCCGTGTTTGGTGATTACTGCAGACTGGGAGCCATAACTGACAGTCCAGCTGTCACAGATGTCCTTCAAGGGGCCTCACATAGACCAACACAGGGTGTCAGAGTGATGGCCTCCAGCTAAAGCCACATACTGCATGGTCATTCCATTTTGGGAAACTACACACACACATATTAACACATGAGTGGCAGACACTATAATTCAGATGATGTAATGGGTATGTGGGGACTACATTACATAGTGATCTCTCCTCTGACAGTCATATCTGCGAAGTAGTTAGGACATCTGTCTATGTAGACCATATGATTACTTAAGGGTTCACATCTAAACAGACTTAGGTTATTGTGCCCCTTTACTCATCAGTCATCAATCCCATCATCTAGTATGATAACCCATTTTGGATGTACCTCAGAAGACACAGCTGACAGCTGGAAGGGCCATGAATGTACCTCGCATAGAGGGTTAATGCCCTCAGACATGTGTCTTATGCTGCCTGACTGCATAAACTCTTGCATTACACAGTGGCATCTCGTTTACTCAGAGATGATATTTGCTGGCCAACAAAGCCATGTCCAAGTCAGGCTTAATGGATATGCTGCACCTATGGGAATCCATGTCACAGTGAGCCACACATTGTAATGACCTACACCTTGCCACAACCATAACTGGGAGATGCTGGAGTGACAGATTCCTGTCACGGGTACTCCTCATGATTTGGAACTACATCCTTGATTACATTATATGGATCCCCTCACTAACACTCCAGGGAGTTCTTGCAGAGTGGGTGGGGAACA
The DNA here is from genome assembly GCF_019279795.1 of Protopterus annectens. Taxonomy (NCBI): domain Eukaryota; kingdom Metazoa; phylum Chordata; order Ceratodontiformes; family Protopteridae; genus Protopterus; species Protopterus annectens. The sequence goes on along the minus strand of NC_056734.1, from coordinate 345,741,659 downwards.
ATGCATACACCCCAGGGATCCCACAATTGCCTCAGAGGGACAGTTAGTTAATCAATGGGGTGGTGACAGCAGACACATTTTGGCTATGCTTATGAATGGCCTCGGGCAGTTAGGCATGTACCTACCTATGTACCTATGAACCTATACATACAGTATCAACACATGCTGATAGCTTAATTTACTGTTCAGGTATTGACTTACCTTGTGCCACTGGCAGTTGTGTGTACAATAGTTGAGGGCTGCCTATGTAGGATGCACACAGTAGACAACCTATACATGATAATTTACAGGTGGTTGTGTGTGTGTGCCATCCATGTTTGCAGTGCGTGCAGGTGGAGAAGGGTTTCAATCCATAGGTGCCTACACTGTCAGTGTGTGTTCTATACTTTCCCTCTTTTCCAAGACATGGGCATACTGGGCATGCGTCCATCTGCCTACTGGGGCTGGCACAGGGTGTTTGTGGTCTGAGTCCCTCTGTGCCTGTGGGGGCCTTGGCAATGGTGGTGGGCTGTGAGGGCCTTCACCATTCTGTCCCTGCTGCAACTGTTTCCACAGGATCATATTGTGTAGCATAGCACATACTATGAAGATGTGGGCACACGTGCCTGGAGAGTACTGCAAGGCTCCACCAGATATGACCAAGCAACAGAACCATGATTTCAATATCCCAAACACACGGTCTATGATTACGCATGGGGTAATTAGCATACATGCGCCGGGAGCTGCGCAGCAGTGGCGTACGCTGGTAGTGCATGTAGAAACAGCTCATACCTGAATCTCTTGGCGGCCATATTTGGCATTAGATCGCTGACGCTACACTTGCACCTGGCGCAAGCTTCATGAATCCCGGGGTTGAACTTTGCAACCAAAAACTGTATACAAAATGTTTGCATATATGTTAACTTGGTCACAATCATCTACAACCCCTAGTACAGTGTTACATCTCCTAAAAAATCTTTTTAATAGAAAAAGTATAAAGCATTTTTGTGAATATGTATAAAATTTAAAAACAAAAAACCCTAATATCACTACATTTGTACAGTTTTACTAAATGCATAAAGTTAAATCATTCATTTATTCATACTGGTTAATTTTATCATTTAAGTGACCTTAACTTTAATATTGGACCTAGGCTGACCATGTGATTAAGGCCTAGAAATCTGTAAGCCTCTAACTTTATCTGCCAAATTAATTCCTGTTTTTCCAATAAGGTAGACCATGGACATCCCATGGATTTTTTCAACCTTTTCCACTATACCAAACATAAACTCATGTCCTTCATGTGACAACACATGCCTATACAGAGCATTGGTAGTTCTCTTCATCTGAATTTCATACATGTGCACATATATATGATAGTGAAGTTTCCACTCTGTTTTGCCTATGTAAAAGGCTTCACAGGCTTGACAGCGAGCCCAATAAATGACCTTCATAGTGTCACAGTTATATTTCCCTCTTATGGGAAAATCTTTGCTTCCTAAATTTATCCTGTCACCCTCCAGGATGAATTTACATGTACTACATCTCCCACACTTGGTCATCCTAGCCTGAGGTACAGTTTTAATGTTTTTTCCTCTCCCTCATGTCCTTAAAATTGCACCCCCTTCTGTAAATTTTAGTTGGAGCCTGACCTAGAGCTTGTAAAATATTATAGTTTTCTCTGAAAACATTCCAATTCCTGTATAAGATCCAATTAATTTTGCTGCTTTCAGTATTAAATATAGTTATCATAGCTCCTGTATAATCATTCTGTTTACATTTCCCTGTTATTGGAATATGCCCCCCATAGTTGTTCTTGGTCAGGATTGGTTTGTATATCCCTTTTATTCTTTTAGTTGATACTTCCACCCACGTGTCATATAATAAGTCTATGGGGTATCCCCTCCTAGTGAACATATTGATTAATAGTTCACATTCCCTTTTAAAATCTGTTTCCCTAGTACTCATGCATGCCACCCTGACCATTTGTCCCTTTACCGCAGCTTTCTTTTGCTTATGTGGGTGGGAACTAGAAAAGTGCAGTAAAGTATGTAGGCTTGCAGTAAACACTGGCCACATAACTGTCCCTAGCAGGGTCCTTCTCTATCATTACATCCAGATAGGCCATTCTCTCCCTATTATAAATGTGAGTAAAATCCAAAAAAATCAGTGCTGTTGTTAATATAATGTAAAAATTGTTGTAACAGAATTTCATCATCCTTCTAGATAATAAATAAATCATCCAGATAGCGTAAATACATCTTGATTCTGTCTCTGTACAGTTGTCTAGGACATATTGATTTTCCCATTGTAACATAACTATGTTAGCTATGAGAGGTCCCACTGACGAACCCATGGCTACCCCTTCATTTTGTTTATAAATTTTGCCCTCAAAAGTAATAAAATTATGTAAAATAATTTCTAACATTTCTAAGCATGTGTTGATATCATCTTGCTAAATCCCTCTCCTAGTTAGGTAATCCTGTATAGAATCCAATGCTGTATTGTGGGGTATCACCATGTATAAGTCTTGAACATCTATTGTGACCAAAAGGTCATTCTTGGAAAATTCCACATTGTTCAATTTAGCTAAAAAGTCCCACGAATCCTTACAAAGGTGCTGTTCATTCTCTAATAGGCTCTTAAAAGTATGTTCTATAAATTGGGCGTATGGGACTGCAATTGAGCCCCTACCATCTACTATGGGTTTTAGTGGCAGGTTTTTAATAGACTTATGTACCTTAGGTACTCTGAATGGGTCTATATCAGAACATCGAAGTATTAAAACTTCGAATGTTCGGATATCGAACACTATTCAGCGAATGCTAAGAATAGCGAAGCTGCAGAACAGCGGATTATTTCCTCGGGAAAGAATTTAGTTGGCCATTTCTGTGGCTTTGCTATTCTTAGCACTGTGGTGGAAAGTTACCGGTTGGGTTCAGGTAAGTGTGCAATTGTTTATACATTAGGGTTAGGGGCGGGTTAAGTGAGTTAGGGTTAGGGTGCGGGTTAGGCATGTGTGCGATAGTGACAGACTTTATGGTTAGGGTTGGTTTAAGTGAGTTAGGGTTAGGACACGGGTGAGGTGAGTGTGCGATAGTGACAGACCTTAGGGTTAGGGTTTGGGTTAAGGTAAGTGGGTAGATAGTAGTGTATGTTTAGTTTAGTGTAGCATTAGATGTAGGAATTTAAGTGTATGTGTGTGGTTGCTGTTTGTTTGATGTGCTTGTGTTGTGTGTATGTGTTTCGGAGTAGCAAATTTTTTTCCATGGGAAAAAAATTTGCTGTTCTGAATGTTCGATATTTTCATGTTTAGATGTTTTGGGGCCGATGAAATAGCGTTGCTATTTTCATCTTTCGATAACGTGATATAAATGCCTCTGAACATGGTGGGTGTCCTAAGTGCCAACACTGTCAGGTATTTAAATTCTTCCATGCTAATACGGTACTCCATATACATGTCTCTCAGCTGGTTGTTGATCTTATAATAAGCCCTATTAAGTTCAGATACACTCAAAAGTTAATATGCATTACCTGCCAATATATTGAATATACATACATTGTAGTCAAGAACAGGCATTATGACAATCCCCCCACACTTGTCCGGTTGCATAGCTCTAAAGCCGCCCTCACGTAATAAGTTGAATACACTTTTAATTTCCCCTTCTGTTGGTTCATTCTTTTTAATATGTTTACCAAGTGTGGATCCTAAATCCAATTCACAAAACTTTTCAAACTGTGATAATAAAGGGTGTAGTCAGGGTTATACAGACTACTGACTCGTCATTAGGTAACTGTCTATCATTAAACAAAATGTTAAAATTGAGTTTGCGGACACATACTTTTAAATCCCAAATTACCTTTACTATGTCCGCTTCTCTGGCTGGTACAAAGTTAAGGCCATGTGAAAAAATGTCTGCCACCGCAGTTCCCAATTCAATGTCAGTATAGTTGCAAAGTTTGAAGTCCATTTCCTGGTTATAAACAATCCTTACAGTTCCTTTTGCCCCTTCATGGGTCTCACTGGGTGAGTGGAATCCTGCTCGAATGCTAGCAACCTCCATTATCATGTTCTCCTCATCCCCCTGTGAGGTAGGGCGTTGTTGCACTGGTAATTGTTCCAACTCATTCTCTGGTGCTTCCTTCAAGGATTGTGATTGGTTGGTTGAGTTCCTTGCTGTTCGCAGATTCATTCTGATCTACTCAACTTGAAAAAAACCCTGCTGTTGGCTGTCATTAGTCTGAGTCAGAAAATGGGCTAAATGTATTAAAAAAGTTTTTCTTAGCAGATGTAACACTGTACTAGGGGTTGTGAATGACTGTGGCCAAGTTAACATATACATACATTTTTATACAGTTTTTGGTTGTAAACTTCAAGTCTTTTCAAGTAGGAATATTTTACACCAGTTTTACTGCAATTCTTTCTGTTTGGTTTATAGAGGGACATGTCTTTTAAGTCAAAATGATTTAATAGGGGTGGGGTGTGCTCTCAATGCAACAGAAGAATATTTAAACTTAGGCTTGAGACTTTTTTATTTCTAGCTGATGAAGTGCTATGGTTTAAAATGAAAGAGCTTATATACTCTTTTTATCAAGGATTAAAGGAATCCTGAAACAAACAAAGTATGTGAAAGATGCAGTTACATTATGAAAATTGAGACATGACTCTCACATACTGACAAGTCAAATGACAAACAGGTTATCAGCACATGCACATAATTTCCCTCACTAAATAAGGTCTCAACATATAAACCCACATATGTGGAGGTACTCACAAGTAACTTACCAAAACCTCAGAGGCCTCCCATACACTGCCCTCAGAAACCACATGCAAACAAAACCAAGTCAACACCAGCCACTACACATAAAAATGCACATTACAGTGTCTGTACAAGCAAGTCCCTGAGGCCAAACACTTCACATTCAAATATCTTGGTCATAGGAGACTCCATCATGAGACACATGGATGTCCCTCTCACCAGGTGGAATAAAGAAAGGGTTACATACAGTTGCCTGTCAGGTGCCAGGATCCACCAGATCACACAGGTACTCAGGTCAGTGTCCATCTGGGTGTGAATGACCAGAGATCTATCTCCATGGACTATATGAAGGGACATGCTGGACCTCTCTGAATATGTGTTGCAAATGGATATGAGGCTCACATTGAGCAGCATTCTACCCTCACCAAGAATGATACCACAATAGAAATAGAAAATGATTGGCTGCAATAATTGACATAGCTACTGGCACCATTCCAAGGGTATCCAGTATTTGTGTGCCTAGGACAACACGATCAACAGACCACATTGCTTTGCCAGAAATGGTCTGCACCTCTCACTGCTAGACTTTTGAGTAATGGCCAAGGCACTAGCCACCCCCATAGTGCATTTTTTAAGCAGTGCCAAACCAGCAGAACAATGAACATAACAGATTCTTCTAATTCCAAGCTGAAGGCACTACTGCTCAGTGCTAGGAGTCTTAACACGGAACTGTACTCCCAGGAAGCTCTCCTCATCCTGGGGTGTGCTGACATCTGTGCAGTTACACAGACGTGATTCAAGGCTGCAGAAAGCACCCCATCAGTGCAAGGCTACAATGTCTATTTCATGTTCAGACCACTCTCTGGAAAGGAAAAAAGTAAAAGGAGGAGGTGTTTCCATTTCTATAAAAAACAATCACACCTCAAGTCTGGTCAAGCAGGATGATTTGTTTGAGCTTCTCCATGTCCAGATGACCATATCAAAATCTCCCACCATATCATTGCTATAAGTCCCCAACCATGTCATTGCTATAAGTCCCCAACCATGAACCACGGACACCAATCCACATACCTGAAGTTACTAGAATCACTTATCATTCAGCCCAACACACTCATGAGAGATTTTTACTACCCCTCCATAAACTGGCAATCATACATGACCACTAATATGTAAACTCAGAGATTCTTGCACTTTGTCAATGCAAATGCTCTGGAACAGATGGTCTGTACTCCTACTAGGGTCTCAAATATCCTTGAAGTAGTACTCACAAACATGGGGGAATGTTGCATCCCCTAGTGCAATGTCTTTATTGGTAAAATGAGATCATAAATCTGTCTCCTTTGAAATAAATGTAAAGGTAGAACCCGCATCAAACCCCAAAACCATAAAGAATTTTTACAAGGCAAATTACATTCTATTAAGTGATCGCATAGGTAATTTTAAAGCTCCCCCTAACCCCAAAAACATGGAGACCTGTGCAGAAGTATATATGAATGCCCTGTACGACCACTTAAACAACTGCATAGAAACTGCAGTACCTGACCAAACTAAATCCATGTCTAGCTAGAAAAACAAGTCACCCTGGTGACACCAACAGAAGGAAGAAATTCCTGTCTAGAAGTAAGAGGGAGGGTACACAACAGAGAAATAATATCTCATTAGTCTCAACAGGCAAATCAGGGAACTAGTGAAGTCTTCAAAAGCTAAATATGAGACTAAAATAGCCTCCAAAGCAAAGGATAACCACAAAGCATTTTTTAGTTATGTCCAAAATTTAAAGGAAAACACTCATCAATATGCTGAGTTGGCTGTAGATGGCACTACCTATACTCAGCTAGAAGAAATAGCAAACTTGCTGTCTGATAAATTCAGCTCAAATTTCACTCCCTCATCACTTCTGGTCGCTCCCCATGAAATGCCCCTACAATTCCTTTGTCTGTTCTCACAAAAGAGCAGGTCATCACTGTGCTCACCGAAGCTAGAAACATGGCATCAGTGGGCCCTGATGGAATCCCAGGGTGCCTATTAAATAACTTAAAACATGATCCAGCAGACCCACTCTGATATCAGTTTAACCACATTATCCAGACAGGCTTTGTTGCAGTAGAGTGGAAGACAGCAGCAGTCATCCCTCTGTACAAGGGGTGACCATCAATGGACCCAGAAAAGTAACAGCCCTTAAGTTTAACTAGCCTATTATGCAAGGCTATGGAAATGATAATCATGGACCTAATAAACAACAACACAGGGAATCTCCAAACTTTAGACCCAACCCAGCTCGTCTAAGTCAAGGGCATGTCCTTCCTGCTCAATCTGGTGGACTTCTTTGTGGAAGTCACCAAGGCTATGGATGAGGGTAAGTCAGTACATACTACCTACCTACCTTGACCAGGCCAAACCATTTGACACAATATCCCACTCAGATATTATAAATAAATTCAAAAAATTGGGCATAAACCTCTTTGTCACCAGCTGGATAGCCAAATGGCTCACAGATAAGGCACATGTTCTTAGAGTGGGGAAATCCACATCCATCAAGAGGCCAGTCACCAGTGGGTTACCAGAAGTCTCAGTGCTAGGTCTCCTCCTGTTTGGTATATACTTCTGAAATGTCAAGGCAAATGTTGATGGCCTATAGCTAACCAAGTCTGCTGATCACTGCAAGTTGGGGGTATTGACTCTCCAAAGAATGTTGATATTCTAGGGAAAGGACTGACATAAACTATGCAGGTATCAGAGCCATGCTCTCAAATTAAATATGAAGAAGAACATAATTCCCTTTAGGAAATCAAATACCCCCACAAATTACAACATTGTTAGCACCCACCTCAATAGTGGACCCAGTAGCAAAAGATCTGGGTACTCAGATAATAATTATTTGAACTCTGACCACCATGTTTCCATGGTGGTGAGTAAACCCTTCTATGTGGCGCAGCTTATTAGTAAGTGTATGGCATCCAGATCTAAAGATGTCATAGTACCACTGTATTTGGCTTGCACCAGACCAATAACTGAATACAGTGCACCATTTGGCATGTACTTCACTAAGCACCTGCAATAGCTGGAGTGTCCTCAAAGGTTTCTTACAAAAAAAAATAAATACAGGGTATAATCAACATGCCATATGTGAACTGATAAAAAGCCCTATCACTGTATTCAGTTTTTACCCAATTAATGAGGAGCAATCTATGCCTGACCTACAAGGCAGTTTCTGACCTAGCCATGATGAAAACACTGCATATTTGCAAAATTAACTGCATGAGGGTTACCTGCTCTAAGGATCTGAACCTGATCTCTGACCTGAATAGATAATGCTGGAAAGACAGATATGTGTCCTAGAGATTGCCCCTCCTCTGGAATAGGCTTCCTATTCACTTGAAGCCATGTTCAAGTACAATCTGGACTAATGGATGGGAAACTGAAATTCACTCCTGGGGTGGCACTGGTGTCCCTTATAGACAGAGGCAGTCTGTAAAAGTTGTCAGAACCTTGCTTGCTGACTCTTGTTATCCTTCTTTTAGGGATAGGGTTCTTAATTTGTTAGCCTAGTAATCTCCTGTGAACCAGTGAACAATGAGGTATCCTTTTGACTTTTCAAAAATCACCTTCTGGCCTCCCCTGACTTGATCTGTCTTAAATGTAGATAATGAAAGCAAAACTGCCACCAGTGTAATACATAAATCCGCTCATGTAATATTTCCAGAACAACTAATTAATCCTAAATATTACCTCATGCAGAAAATTAACCAAAGTATCTCACAAAACATACCGTGAAAGGAAGGTGCCGTCAAATAAATACCTCTTAAAATAACCTTCAGTAAACTCTGACCAATAGGCAGCCTCTCAACAGGTAAGCTTCTCGTCCTCTCCCGGCTTTTCAGCATTCTTAATATCAGTCTAGTCTTTGTAACATCATTCCATTCTAAAAGTTTGATTGCAGAACTCCATGCTGTTAAGTGGACCCTAATTGAATATGCCAAATCACCTAGGCCTAGTCTGTACAACAAATAATGTCAAACTCTTTCACGTAATGACAACCACCCCCAATTTACCAGCTGAACATAAAACAGAATTATAAGCCTGTTTTATTAATGTAGCCCAAGACTGCTGAACCAACCACTCCCAAATGGCCCTTGAAACCTTTCTAGGCAAACATTCTGACTCTGGGGCTAATATTCACAAACCTGTGAATCTGAAGGTGAGTCTGATGACCAGCAATGATATTCATTTTCCCTGGAACATATTTTGAAGAAATACACAAATTAATCCTTAATGACTCTAAAACTAACTTCCTTATTTACTGTTGTACTCTATCAGACTTCAAAGTTCTTTTTGATAAAACCTGCACTAGCTCCTCATGTTCTGAATTAAAAACTACCCCCTTATGACTGTACTCCTTACCCCAGACCACTATCGCCACCCAAATTGGCATCTGTTCTAAGAATTTCATATTCTTCCTCCAAGCTAGAAGTGACTCCTGTGGCCATGGTGCCACAAACCATTTATCTGTAAAAATAAACATCCATACCTAGACTACCAACAGCATCAGTAAACAACTGCAACTCATCCAAAGATATCCACTCTTCTTGCCACATAGCTACCCAATTCAAATATGACAGGAACTGATTCCAAATTCGCTATTCCTCTTTCATGACTTTTGAGACCCTCGCTCAGTGATTTTTTTCCCTCCTTTTAATCAATTTGCTAAATACCTCATAAATGGTCTACTTTGCCCAATCGCCCTACAAGTGAAATTCAACAATCCCAGCAACTCCATGATTACTTTCACTCTACCTTTCTCTTTTCCTAACATACTGCCTACGTTTGACTACAGTTTGGATATACTGCCTTCAGGAAAACAAAAAAAGGCCCAATAGTCATCTAAATCTAAATGTAAAAATGTAAGAGTTTTTGTTGGGGCTTTTAGTTTCTCTGCTTATTTAATGGATTCCTAAATAACTGCACAGCCACAAAAAGTATCTTGTTCCTTCATGCACCCATTCACAGCCTTCACCAATCAATAGAAAATCATGTAAATAATGAGCTACCTTTGGCCTAGATACCATCTGTTCCCAAATCCACCACAACATGGAATTAAACTTCTCAAAGGTTGTACAAGTTATTGCACTGAAGGACAATAAGGAGAAACCTTGCATCAGGTACTTCTCTAAAACCACTGCCATAAAGTAAACAAAACCTAACATCCAGTTATCTCAAGACCTAATCCTAAACGTCACCTGCTTCCTCCTTCCAAACACAGCCAATGCTGCCATGAGATTTTCTGATACTGGAGCCTCTAATTCTGCAATCCTGTGCACCCAATACACATCAATCAACACAAAAATCTCAACAAGGATAAGGAAGTGCAAACTCTCCCCAACAGACCTTCTCCTTTACTACCTGCAAAATATATGAAGTGATAAATACAAACACACTACAAAAAGACTGCAGGAGCAGAACTGATAACCAAATGAAAATAGCACAATACAGATAAATTCTACAGAGTACAACAAAGCAGTCACTAATTACAGAATGAAATGTTTTTGAAAGGATTCACTATGTAATTTCTAAATACTGAAATCCCGTATTTCAGTATTTCGAAATTACATAGCCGAACACACAAAATACTGAAACCCTAAAACCGCAAAATTCAAAATTCTGACGGTACACTACAGATACAGCACACTCAAACACATACAAACAACCCCCCCCCAACTCAAACATAATATCCTACACTACAGATAAGCAGGGGGGATGTGCCCCCCTGCACCCCACATGTGGGGGGCTGTGACCCACACCCCCCTACTTATATATACTAACTCTGAGATCGCACAATCAGACACACACAGGTAACTCACTCCCACACATTTTACACACACTCACACACACACATCACAGTCAAAACACACACTGACATGCACTAAAGCCCCTAACCAACACACATACACATACATACATACCAAAACTCACATCTTACCATTCACACACCACAACACCAGAAGCACTAAATCAAAATCTCCATACTTCGGGATTTTGAATTTCACGCTTCTGGTGTTCCAGGATTTCAAGACTTTGCTATTATATTTTCAAAATACTGAAATTTGTGATTTCAGTATTTTGAAATTAAATAGGGAATCTGTTTGATAAGGTGAAATACCAGTTCCATAAAATAATTACAGTTTAGCACTTTTGTCCAATTATCAAATGAACTTCTTCAGATAGAGTTGTAAACAGAGCATATGCAGCATATTACTATAACCTCATAAGCACATGATGGCCTTAAAGGAATATTACTTACTTAAATAAACATGAATAGCAGAAGAAATGTATTGCAAGATTATGGTAAAAACAGTTGAATAGAAACTTTTCTTGACAATTATAATTTAAACGATATATATGAATAAATAAATGTTAAAAGACATAATGAAAATTCCCAAAGTGTTTTGCAAAATTTCAAAACTGGCATATAAAAACTATCAAAAGCATAAAACACGGTATACATAAATACATAATAAAAGAAAATCGAACCACAATATAAACTGATATAATAAATGTCATCTGCAGAAACTTATGCACCATATGTGAAATAAATGATTCATAAAAAATCCTTTAAAGATATATTAATAATGTTTGAAAGATGCAAAATATATGCATGTACAGTGATGTTATGTGTAGGTAAAAAATAACTCGGTATGAAAAACGTATATCTGTAATAAGCAGTACTGTTTCTTTGTGAAATCCTGCAGTCATAATTTTGCAGCATGCCTATTTAATACTAGGATTATGTAGAACTAATCATTTAAGCTTGGGGGAAAGTGGCTTTAAATTTCAATAGCCACATAAGTTCCCTGTATTCTATCTTGTTTTCCTGTGCTCTTCCTGTAGCGTCCTTAGGGATAATGTCTAAAATAAGAAATTAAAACTTAGAAAAATCTGTACAAACTATAAAATGCTTAAATACGCATTGTTGGTGTTCTTTTTAGAAATGTCATAGATGTGATCATATAACCTCTTATGCAATGTCCTTTTCATCTTTACTACATAAAAGCTATTACAGCTTGAGCAGATGGCTAGGTACACCAGCCCTCTACTATAACACTGTCTACATGGAACACATTTACGCATTTCTTTCTTATATGCTAATATTTCATTTGTGTTAATACCAACTTTTCTCTCCAGCATTTTTTTTAACATTACTTGTTTCTTATAGACAAAACTTTGGGGCTCACCCACCAGTTTGTAAATGTTATCATTAGGTTTAAATATGGGCCAGTTTTTGGTCATTAACTTTTTGATCACAGTGTGTCCTCCATTATATTGCAAGACCAAAGCTCTCTCAAAGGATGCACTAAATGCACCTTGAATATAATTCTCCTTAAGGCCCACTCCTAGAAGGGGTAGAAGAAAATCAGTGTCCCTTCTACCTTTTTTCTCATTCATGATCTCCTCCAGATCTTCTTTCAGAAAACAAATCCCTTAAATATTGAGTTTCATGAGAAAAAATTCTATCATCAGATATCAGGCATGGCAAATGGATGAGATGGCCCTTAACTAAACCATTTTTTATTTTGGATGGATGAAAACTGTTGAAGTGCAAGCAGCTATTGCAAAACAGTTTCAAGAACTTGCAATTAAATCACAATTTTGGGAAGCACAGGGCTAGAAAATTCCCACCTGTACTGCTAAAGTTTACCTAAAAACGTTCCCTTTCCTGACCCACGTGATGGTCTATATATTTATTTACTATTTTCTTTCTCTGTGTTTGTACTTGTGACAATGGATGTAATAAAAATGGGGACAGGAAACTACTGCCACTAACTGCATGCCGAGTGCGATAATCTAACCACTATCACCAACAATCAGATGCAGCACAAAATGGCTGCAGTGACCTAAAACTTTAACCTGCATGCACCCCCCCCCCCTTCTTCTTCTTTCATGCGTTTAGGACATATGGGCCTAGCCCCATTCCTGCTGCTGTCTAACACACCTTCCGTCTCCATATTTATGCACATCCTCAGCATTTACACACACACACACACACACACACACACACACACACACACACACACACACACACACAGACACACTCCACTCCGATGTAATCTCATTGCATTTCCACCATTAATAACCTGTTCACAAGGAGCTTATTGACTTATCTGGACTCCACACAGTGATATTGCTAACAGTTGTCTAGATGCTGGCAAGATATCCACTCAGAAAACACCAGCACTAAAGAGTCTAATCCAATAACTTCTGACCCTTATCCTGTCCACATTATTAGTCAACCTCTACCTTTTCACAGGAAGGCATCACAGACAATGAAGTCTACCAAGGCAAACCCATTATATTTTATTTGTCCTGTAATAATGCCAAGTGTTTTTTGTTTGTTATGTTCAGGCTTCTTGTGGTCTTTCCTTCTAACTTGTTGCACAAAACCTTGAGTCTACATATTACGTATAGTTTAATAATAATAGCAATTGTCTGTATATCAAATTTAAATGGATCAATGGACTGAAATTCCATTATTCAAAGTCTGCAGAAAGTCAGCAGTGAAACTACAATGTTAAGGATAAAGGGAATATAAGAACATGAATAGGCTACATACTGCGAATCTGAGAATAGACAGTCAGGAAGCTAGGATGTTGGCATTATGCCAACTAATGAAAATGTAGATTAATGGGAGTACACATAGAAACATGAAGCATGTCCATGAGAACCTGTAATTGATGACCTTTATAAAACTATAGAGCCTTCATTCCAAGCTATAAACTTGACCCATTTTTCTTAACTCAAGACAGTTAACACATTTACATAAAGAAGTCCATATGAGAAAATTAAAAAGAAGTAGCCTTTGTTATGAGAATGGAAAAAAAAAAACACATTCAGTAGATGTCCATAAGAAGTGAGTGCATGAACATCAATCAGAGAATGCAGAGAAAAAAAAACAAATCCATCCATCCACAACCCATTTTTACCATTTTTATGCATGGGGTTGGAATGTTGATGTGGAAATGTTTAACAATGCTCATAAAAGAGGCAATTTCATTCTTTACCATTGAAGTATACGCAAAAATTTAGGAGAAAGAGTAATAGAGGCAATGGGTTGAAATGCAGGATGATGAAAGAACAAATGTATAAATTGTATATTACTGTATAACATAATATTAAACATGTATCATACATTCAGTAACTCTGTGAACATTATCAAATTGTATTTCTTGTCAGTTTCTTCAAAAGGGTTTCACATCAGCATCTATCTTACATAATCGAACTTTTAAAAGTTTGAATGTCATATGGTCGACACCATATGATCAAACTTTTAAAAGTTTGAAAATGTAATAAAAAAAATAAACCAAATAAAAAAACTACCTGAATGGTTTAAGCAGGGGGAAGCCCCCTGCACTCCCCACTGGGGGGGGGGGGGTGCTGTGCCCAACAGGCCCCGCTCTTTAAATATACCAACTCTGA
>NC_056734.1:345717452-345724952 GCF_019279795.1 Protopterus annectens | reverse complement strand
GTGTGTGTGTGTGTGTGTGTGTGTGTGTGTGTGTGTGTGCATGTGTAAATTGTATAAGGTGTGTGTATGTCTGTGTATGGGTGGGGCTGCATGTGTAAGTGTATGCAGAAATATGAGTCTTACAAGGTGTGTGCATGTATGTATGCGTATATGTTTATGTGGGCAGTCCCAGTAGGGGTGTTAGTAAATAATTAGTGTAGGTGTGTGTGTATGTTTGTATGGGTGAACTGGTGAGTGTGTCTGTGAGTGCAGTCGAGTGAGGCAGAGTATGCATGCATATGTAAATGCATATGTATGAGGAGGCACTGTGCAAATCCTGCGATATTTGGTAGTGAGAACCACCAGACACCAGGGATAGTCTTTATATCTTGCTATTAAGGCACTTAAATATAAAAGTTCTGCATCACAAAAGCCATGGGTAGGTGAATACTAGACACCATAGACACTCTTCATACCATGCCATTGAAGCACTTAAATAGATTCAAGGTGTGTACCATCACCACAGAGTATGAACTTATTAGTTCTCTGCACCACCACTAGACAACAGGGATGATTTGACATATTACCATAAAGTCTTAAAAAAATAATGTAAAAGGTGGGGAAACATTTCAAACCCTGCACCTTTCCAGAGAAAGCAACATACTTATTAGGAGCCGTAACCCTCCATGCTAACTGAGAAACTAGTGTAGTAGGGTATTTGTTAAGTAGTAAAAAGTATGAAACTCTAATATCTGCCATTATTTATGAGGGACTGGGGAGAGGGACAGGGCGGTATATCAGACAATAGCAGACACATCCTGCCAAATCAAGGACAGTTGAGAGAGTTGAGGGTGTATCCATATGTGTGGTGTGGCTTCAGGATAAAAGTAGGAGGAACACTGGATGACACCAGGGATACTTTTTAAATGATCAAGCAGACTTGCATAAGAAGTTAATATAGCAACATGTCTAACATTATGATAGACTTTATGAACAGTAAGAAGAATTAAACTCTAATGTCTGCCATTTTTGATTGACTGTAACGATCTATGATTTAAGAGGGCAAGGATATAAAATAGAAGGAGACCTTGTGGATGTACTGTCAAATCAGGGATAGGTTAAGAGGTATGTTGATATGTGTGTGTGTGTGTGTGTGTGTGTGTGTGTGTGTGTGTGTGTGTGTGTGTGTGTGTGTGTGTGTGTGTGCATGTGTGTATGTGTGTGCATGTGTGTGTGTGTGCATATGTGTGTGTGCGTGTGTGCACACGCGCTTGTGTGTGTGCGTGCGCACATGCGCGCGTGCATGTGTGTGTGTGTGTGTGTGTGTGTGTGTGTGTGTGTGTGTGTGTGAATGTTATGATGTATGCATGTGTGTGGGAATGTTCATGAGGGTCCTGCCTACACCTACACAATGCATGGGCTGCCAGTGTTTGCTACCTGAGGATAGTGCTGATTTAAACCAGTGGTAGTTAACGTTTATTCAGAGACATGTAAATTAGCTTATAATGACATCTTTCCTAATTGGAACTAAAATATTTCTCTAGTGAAATTGCTGCATCATTTAAACAGCTCCTTTTGGGGTAGCTCTTACCATTAGTGAGCAGTTCATTCTGAATACCTAGGAATGTTATCATATGGTCCTTGCTACCCGCATTAGCTAGATGTTTACAACCTTGCTGGTTTCAAAGTCTATAGAACCCATGCTTGGCCCTTCATCCTACACAACAGCAGTGTTCATCACCACCTAGCTATAGTTATGAAGACTGAATTAATATGTTGTTGCTCTTCCCACAAATGTGCAGCAGATGGAATGCACAATGTACTATCTCAATAATATCTCTGTATGAGATAGTACATTGTGCAAGACACTGCAAATATGTTCACTCTGTGGAACAAGTTCAACATCTACATAGTGCAATCAGCATTTAAAAAGAAAAAATAAAATGATACCCTGCAGACCACTAATAAAGTCCATGTTTCTACACTACCCGAGTCTATGTCATATCATTGAACAGCCACATTGTCAAAGGTCATCTCATCATCAGTGCAGGCCATTGAACTGTTCTGACTGAGATCATGCTACAGTAAGGATCAGGACATTTCCTATTTTCCTTACTTTAGTGCAATCTCGGAGTTGGTATATATAATTAGCGGGGGATGTGATGGTTCAATGGTTTACTTCTGTGTAGTACTGTCAGTTCTGATCTACACTGATGCAAGCCTATGTAGCTGTGGTTGTTACCATCTGACATTTTATGATATTCTTGGTGAAGTTAACTTAAAGGTCTCACAGAACACCAACCCAAGGATTTAATAAAATTTGTGTACACAGAGTGTAGAGTCAACATGGACTGTTACCGTGTCAGTGTACATGGTTCTCCCTCAGCAGCGGGCCATGTAGGCTAATGATGGTGCATTGCCGAGGGAAGGCCGAGGAATATGGATATTGAATCTGTGTAGGGAGAGATGTAGTGGTAACCATGTCTGCAGATGAAGAAGAGAATCCCTGGACTATCCTTTAGGGTTATGTTAATGTTTTACTTTATTTTTAATAAATAAGCATGTTTGCATGACGCAGTGTGGTGCACAGTAATGCCAAGTTGTGCCCAGGCAATGTCCAGACATCTAAAAATAGAAACCGGATGTATTTATTTATTTAAATGTAAGTTTAAGCATATTTGAGTGTGTTTAAGTGACATGGAGTAATGCTCAGCACTGCTTACAGGTAGCTCAGTGTTATATGTTAAGGTACAGCTGATGTCTGCATATCCATGTAGCTTAATGGGTAGAATCACAGATCCATGTGTAGTAGGTCAAGGGTTTGAAAACATGGAAGGCAAATAAGTATTTAATTTTAAAATACACATTTTGAAGATTAATTTAAAATATAGCCCTGCTGTGCTCTGCTAAGCTCTGCTGAGACATGCTAAGACCTGCTAAGCACCACATAAACATGATAACTGCTGCCAATGCTTATGCCTTGCATGGCTGGTTTGCACACTGCTAAGCTCTGCTAAGACTACGGTACTGCTTGTTTTTGCATGTCTGAGCTCAGCTGCAATGGTTTGCGCTCTAAGTGACACAGCACTTTTTTGAATGTTACCCAATGTCATGTAAGGGTGGAAAAACAGCTTATATTAAGCCCAATAGGTAGAAATACAGTCGAATCCATTGGAGTTCTGTCTCTGAAGAGTACTATGGCAGATGTTGGTGAAGGTACATGCTTTTGGGTGCAGTGTTGAGGCATTCTGGAGTCCAGAGTCATGGTTGGACTTCTAGCAAAAAAAACATGATGACTGGCTGCTGTAGGAAGATTTCCAGGGCTCAGAGTGCAAGGCGGAGGCCTGGGACCAGCTGGCAAGGAAACTCACCAGTGTAACTTGAATCCCCTGCACAGGTGAGCAGTGTCTTCACCACCATGATGACATGAAACAGAGAAAGGTGGATCCCTTGGACAGCTGGGTCCAAGACGATCTGGCAGGGAATGCCCTACAAGTATGTAAGTAATTTAAGCTTTGTTTCACCAATATCTAATCTGCATGTCTGCAAAACTGTATGCATAATGGTGTGCTTCTCTCCCAACAGCTGTAGAGGAGAGGGCTTGTAATGTCAAGTTGCATGTTGAGTGCCTGCTAGGTTGTACAGTGAGTGTGGTGAGTACAGATGTATTATGCTAACTGTAGTGAAATACGCAAAAAAGGATAAAGCATTAACTGCATGACAGTATATTCAATAAAGTCTGTAGTGCAATAAATGTGGAATAAGAGCTGTATTGCAAGCAATGAATAATGCCAACTGTTGTGCAATAAAACGTGAAACAATACCATGAACTGCATTAAAATATATACAATAAAGTCTGTAGTGCAATAATTGTGGAAGTAGAACTGTTGTGAAAGAATTAAATAATGCCAACTGTTCTGCAATAAAACATGGATCCATATCAATAACACCACGGAAGATGGTGTACGTCAGCATTGTCTTGTTGCAACCATTGCAGTAGAACTGTATGCATTCAGACTGTAAGGTAAGGTGCTACTGTCAAGTATATCACTGTAATAGCTGTATAATGCAAATCTAATGGTTGCTAATTGTATTGTTTAACATGTATAGTACCATTCAAGGCTGTCTCTAGGCCAATATTCTTCACATAATGCTCTGTCATCCACAAATATCAGGTAAGCAAGGTATATGGGAAAGGTAGCCCACTCCATGATCTGATATTGTTTGGTGCTTTCACAGATATTTCAACCCACTAACAATAAAGTGTGTACTCCAGCATCATTAGACTGATATATAGCGTACCTACTATCTGTGTTATTCTTTTATGACATGCATGTCTGTTCTACTGTCACTGCAGTCTAGTATAACACCATAACCAGGTCATATTTTTCCAGGAAAGCTCTAGGCAGATATCAGTCAATTAGTAATCAGCAGTGACTCAGTAATTCAGTTTGTTAAATGCTCTGTATGTAGTATGTTTTGCCAAACACAGACCAGGGTTTGAATCCAGTGATAGGTAACACTAAATATTACAGTAGCAGTCGTGTAATGCTCACAAAGTCTCTCTCCACAGGAACTACAGGTAAATGGGTGAGATTTCCCATATTATGAGTAGAGAATTGTGTGTTTAGATTTCCCAGATGGCTAAAATCATTAGCAAGAATATGAAAAATCAGCAATATGCAGTCAGAAATAATATGTGTAATCCTGGTATGGCTGTATGCCTGGAGTGTCAGTTAAAAGTTGCTGCAATGGCTGTATGCCCGGAGTGTCTGTTAAAAGTTGCTGCAATTCCAATCACTGCTATAGGGTTCTACTCCCATGCCTGCCAACCAAGGCATGACTACCGTGTAGTGTCTGTACTGTGCATATATATGTCTTGCAAGCGTCACAATTTCATGTTATGTTTTTGTCTTTAAAGATGACTTTTACCTACAAAAGTTTGGCATAGCTATGGACACAGCTTGGGCAAACAGCTGTGCCATCCTAACTTTAGTCCAGTGGGAAGAAGCATTTCTATTACAGGGGAATGAATTTATCAAATATTCTGTGGTATGCATGATTTGTGGATGACATAAAAAAAAACTAAAGAAACAAAGTGCAACCACAACAAAATCACCAAATTCACTTAGAACAGTGGCACTGATGGTCAATAAAGACTGGAAGATACAGATTATATATCTTATATATCAGTTTCAACCTTGAAAGAATATTAGCTCCCCACCAAGCCATCACTATGTTGGCATAAGATGGTGCCACTGGTGAGCCCATCGTGACCCCCTTACACTGTCTGAAGAAAATTATGTCGAAAGTGAAATAATTATGCTCCAAAATAATTTCTAATAAACTGCAAACCAAATTTATTTGACATGGTTCCAAATTGGAACCTGAAAAGAGAAATTATCTTACTGCTTCCACTCCCTGTTCATGGAGAATGCAGGTAAATAATGCCACTACATCAGACGTCATAATAAAATGCTTGTCTTGGTCAAAAGCAAAATCTGTAGGAAAATTTCTAAACTTGTCTAACAGATCCCAGGAGTCTTTTAAATAAGAGGGCATACGCTGAACTACTGGACTCAAATAGAAATCAATCACCAAAGCTAAACCTTCAGTGACAGAATGGGGGGCAGACACTATAGGTCTGAACGGAGGGGCGGTCATACACTGATGAATTTTGAGAATACCAAATAATGTATCGAACCTCATTTTTTCTACTAAACAAAAAATGTATATTCTCATGTCCATAACATCATTCATAAGTGCTTCATATAGATGTGTATTGATGAATTGAAAAATCCTATGAATATCCCTAAAGTTTACTTCAGAATATTCTTCTTTATTGTTTAATAATTTAAACATAGAAGTTTTATATTGCTCATTGGTTATTACTACAATGTTGCCCCCCTCCCCACTTTTCATATACCATAAGTCTCTCCTAGAGGTAAGCTTAGGTAGGGCTATCCATTCTAAACTAGTCAGGTTATCAAACCATTTTTTCTTTTTGTTACCTCTACCCAAATAA
The DNA here is from genome assembly GCF_019279795.1 of Protopterus annectens. Taxonomy (NCBI): domain Eukaryota; kingdom Metazoa; phylum Chordata; order Ceratodontiformes; family Protopteridae; genus Protopterus; species Protopterus annectens. The sequence goes on along the minus strand of NC_056734.1, from coordinate 345,718,948 downwards.
TGACTAATATCTTGCATGCATGCCTCCTCAAAAATTTTTAGTGTCTGACTAAGTGCTGGTGTGTAACTAGAAGGTTTATAAAAGCCATTGTGGTCACCTTTAAGATGTTTTAATATATAATTCAAATGTAATTTATGAACATACTGTTTTAAATCCATAACAGTCTTAGAAAAGTATGCCATTTTAGTGGGCACAAAGTTAAAGCCATAGCTCAACAATTTAACCTGGGAATCACTTAAAGTTGTCCCAGATAAATTAATAATTTTGAAATGATCATCAAAATGTCTTACTGTTCATCGGTGGAGCATTCTGAAGTTGTCAGTCCTCTTTGCTTCACATTCCGAGTCCTTAAAACTCGATTTTCTCTTTTGGGTAAAAAAACAACTTTAGTATGCACTCCTGCTGTGTTCAAATCCACTGCAGCCATCTTAATGGCTGCCTCATTACCAGCTACAAAGCCTCCTGCTTCCACCTCTCACTCGTTACCAGAAGGAGCTGCAGCCTGATTGTCTGCCCTAAAAAACCTGGTAACCAATTTCGAGGAATGTGGTTGGTCAATAGAACCCTTTACCCAACGTGGTCTATTTGTAGACTGTTTGCAAAACCAGCCTGCCTTTTTGTGATTTTCAAAATCATTATTTGGTGAAATATTTTCTCTTTTGTTACTGGAATCAGGAACAAAATGGATATATGCATTGCCATTCTCATAAGCTTCCACTTCTCTGAGTAATTTGTTGTACTTACACTCAATAACTTCATTCTCATGACTCTCAACTTATTTTTGAAGCTCCAAAATTAAATACTGGGAAGGAAGAATAATTCAGATACAAAGCGAAAAATGAGTAAATCCACAGAACAACAATATCTGGAACACACAGCTGAAAACGCCAATAAATAAACTGCATGCAACAGCATAAAGCACTTAGATGTTTTAATAGACGGAATAAGCACTTTCACAGTAAAATTCCAAAACTGCTTCATCAGATAAAAAGATCTGTACATGCTCACTTTATATATGCTCTTGTAACCAATCACAAACATTGACATAGACACACCTCCAACAAAACACCAACTCTGCATATAAAGACTAAACGATGCATTAAATATATAACTAATAATAATAATAACAATCAAATACATAAAATACAAAATATAAAATATAGAATATATTACACCAAATATGTTCATTTATAAAGTCTTCTAGCTTTAAGAGTAGGATTGAGTGGGACGTAACTATTCAAGCCCTTCCCTCTATGTGACTGCAGCCTAAGAATCCATTGGGACTCAAGTTTCTCTGTAAAATTACGAAAATCCCCTAGTCTTGGCATTTCATATACCCTATCAATCACCTAAACATAAAGGAATGATGTTCACCCGCTGACATAATGTGTTTCGCTAATGCATTATTTTCATATCCAGTCCTAATGGAGTAGATGTGCTCCCTAATCTGTCCCTCATCCTACGATTGCACTTACCTACATAGAATAAAAAAAATT